>NC_083325.1:45022087-45322087 GCF_963455315.2 Globicephala melas
TATCATCCAGATTGAAAATCAATTAGAAAACACTGGAAAAGACACATTAGACCAGATGGACTCTCCCTCTCTCTCTCTCTCTCTCTCTCTCTGTATATATATATATATACAGAGAGAGAGAGAGAGAGAGATATATATATATATATATATAGAGAGAGAGAGAGAGAGAGAATATTCTATCCAAAAGCAGCAGAATGCACATTCTCATCAAGTGCACTTGGAACATTCTCCAGGACAGATCATATGCTAGGCCATAAAACAAAGTCTCAGTAAATTTAAGAAAATCAAAATCATATCAAGCATATTTTCTGACCACAACACTATGAGACTAGAAATTAGCTATAAGGGAAAAAAATGTAAAAAACTCAAACACATAGAGACTAAACTATATGCTACTAAACAACCAATGGATCACTAAAGAAATCAAAGAAGTAATAAAAAATACCTGGGGACAAATGAAAATGAAAACACAATGTTTCACAATCAATGGGACACAGCAAAATCGGTTCTAATTCTAAGAAGGAAGTTTATAGTGATACAAGCCTACGTCAGGAAACAAGAAAAATCTCAAATAAACAACCTAACCATACACCTAAAGGAACTGGGAAAATAACGAACAAAGCCCAAAGGTAGTAGAAGGAAAGAAATCATAAAGATTAGAACAGAAATAAATGAAATAAAGACTAAAAAAAAAAACAGTAGAAAAGATCAATGAAACTAATAGCTGCTTCTTTGAAAAGATAAACAAAATTGATAAACCTTTAGCCAGACTCATCAAGAGAAAAAGGGAGAGGGCACAAATCAATAAAATCAGAAATGAAAGAGAAGAAGTTATTACTGACACCACAGAAATACAAAGAATCATAAGAGATTACTAAGAACAATGATATGTGAATAAAATGGACAATCTAGAAGAAATGGAAAAATTCCTAGAAACATACAATCTTTCAAGACTGCTCCAGGAATAAAAAATATGAACAGACCGATTACCAGTAATAAAATTTAATCAGTAATTTTAAAAAAACCTACCAAAGAAAAGTCCAGGACCAGGTGAATTTACAGGTGAATTCTGCCAAACATTTAGAGAAGAGTTAACATCTATCCTTCTCAAACTATTCCAAAAATTTGCAGAGGAAGGAATACTTCCAAACTCATTCTATGAGGCCAGCATCACCCTGATAACAAAATCAGACAAAGATACTTCAAAAAAAGAAAACCACAGGCCAATATCACTGATGAACATAGATGCAAAAATCCTCAATAAAATATTAGCAATCTGAATCCAACAATACATTTAAAGGGTCATAAACCATGATTAAGTGGGATTCATCCCAGGTAGGCAAGTATGGTCTAGTATCCACAAATTGATCAATGTGATATAACACATTAACAAACTGAAGAATAAAAATCATATGATCATCTCAATAAATGGAGAAAAGCTTTTGACAGAATTCAACTTCAATTTATGAAAAAAATTCTCCACAAAGTGGGCATAGAGGGAACATACCTCAACATAATAAAGGCCATATATGGTAAGCCCCAAGCTAACATCATACTCAGAGTGAAAAGCTGAAAGCATTTCCTCTAAGATCTGGAACAAGACAAGAATGCCCACACAGTGCTTTTATTCAACATAGTATTGGAAGTCCTAAACACAGAAATCAGACAAGAAAAAGAAATATAAGGAATCCAAATTGTAAAGGAAGAAGTAAAACTGTCACTGTTTGCAGATGTCATAATACTATACATAGAAGATCCTAAAGACGCCACCAAAAAACTACTAGAGTTCATCAGTGAATTCAGTAGAGTGGCAGGATGCAAAATTAAGATACAGAAATATCTGTTGCATTCCTATACAATAACAATGAACTGTCAAAAAGAGAAATAAAGGAAACAATCCCATTTACAATCACATCTAAAAGAATAAAATACCTAGGAATAAACTTAACCAAGGAGGTAAAAGACCTGTACTCAGAAAACTGTAAGACACTGACACTGATGAAAGAAACTGAAGATGATACAAAAACAGATGGTAAGATTACCATCATGGATTGAAAGAATTAACATTGTTAAAATGACCATACTACCCAAGGCAATCTACAGATTCAGTGCAATCCCTATCAAAATACCAATGGCATTTGCTGCAGAACTAGAACAAATAACTTTTAAATTTGTATGGAAACACTAAAGATCCCAAATAGCCAAAACAATCTTGAGAAAGAACAGAGCTGGAGGTATCACACTCCCTGACTTTAGAGTATGCTACAAAGTTACAGTAATCAAATCAGTATAGTATTGACACAAAAACAGACACAGAGATCAATGGAACAGAATAGAGAATCCAGAAATAAACCAACACACTTATGGTCAATTAATCTATGACAAAAGAGGCAAGAACATACAAGGGAAAAGATAGTCTCTTCAATAACAGTGCTGGAAAAACTGGACAACTGCATGTAAAAGAATGAAATTAGAGCATTTTCTCACACCATATACAAAAATAAACTCAAAACGGATTAAAGTCCTAAATGTAATACTGGAAACCATCAAGTTCCTAGAAGATAATATAGGTAAAACACTCTTTGACATAAGGTGTAGCAATGTTTTAGGATCTGTCTCTTAAGGCAAAGGAAACAAAAGCAAAAATAAACAGATTGGACCTAATTAAACTTAAGAGCTTTTGCACAGCAAAGGAAACCATCAACAAAACGAAAAGACAGAATGGGAGAAAATATTTGCAAATGATATGCCTGATTAAGGGTTAATATCTAAAATATATAAACAATTCATACAACTCAGTCTCAAAAAAAAAAAAATCCCCAATTAAAAAATGCACGGAGGGACTTCCCTGGTGGCGCAGTGGTGAAGAATTCACCTGCCAATGCAGGGGACACGGGTTCATTCGAGCCCTGGTCCGGGAAGATCCCATGCTGCAGAGCAACTAAACCTGTGCACCACAACTACAGAGCCTGCACTCTAGAACCCGTGAGCCAAAACTACTGAGCCCATGTGCCACAACTACTGAAGCCCACGTGCCTAGAGCCCGTGCTTCACAACAAGAGAAGACACCGCAATGAGAAGTCCACACACCACAATAAAGAGTAGCCCCCACTCACTGCAACTAGAGAAAGCCCTCGCGCAGCAACCGAGACCCAACACAGCCAAAAATTTTTTTAAAAAATGCACAGAAAACCTGAGTAGACATTTTTCCAAAGAAGACATACAGATAGCCAACAGGCACATGAAAAGATTCTCAACATTGCTAATCATCAGAGAAACGCAAATCAAAACTGTGATGAGACATCACCTCACCCCTGTCAGAGTGGCTATCATCAAAAAGACCACAAATTATGGGACTTCCATGGTGGTCCTGTGGGTAGGACTCCGCACTCCCAGTGCAGTGGGCCCAGGTTCGATCCCTGATTGGGGAACTAGATCCTGAATGCATGCCACAACTAAGAGTCCACATGCTGCAACGAAGATCCTGCATGCCACAACTAAGACCGGGCACAACCAAAATAAATAAATAATATTTTTAAAAAATATATATATATATATTTTCAAAAAGACCACAAATTACAAATGTTGGTGAGGATGTGGAGAAAAGGTAACTGTAAACTTGTAAACTGTTAACTTGTAAACTTGTTAACTTGTTAACTTGTAAACTGTTAACTTGTAAACTTGTAAACTGTTAGTGGGAAAGTAAATTGGTGCAGCCCCTATGGAAAACTGCACGTAGGTTCCTCAAAAAATTAAAACTAGAACTACCATGTGATCCAGCAATTCCACTCCTGGGTATAGAAGACAATGAAAACGCTAATTTGAAAAGATGCATGTACCCAAAATGTTCATAGTAGCATTATTTACAATAGCCAAGATACGGAAGCAACCTAAGTGTCCATCAACAGATGAATGGATAAAGAAGATGTGGTATATATATGCATGGAAAACTACTCAGCCATAAAGAAGAATGAAATTTTGCCATTTGCAACAACATAGATGAACCTGGAGGGTATTATGTTTAGTGAAATAAGTCAGACAGAGAAAGACAAATACTGTACATTATCTCTTATATGTGGACTCTCAAAAATAAAACAAACAAATGATTATAACAAACCAGAGAGGGAAGGAAGGAGGGGCAGGATAGGGGTAGAGGATTAAGAAATACAAACTACTATTAATTCTATTTTTTGCTTCATTTGGGCAGTGGGAGATATTTATGCAAGTTCTTGGGGAAATGGAGGTGGGGGATATCAGGCAAATTATCCCCATGTATGGAAAAGCTGAATCACATTATCTTCTGGTTGGGTTATATAAATATTTCATCCCTCTGGTTACTGTCACTGGGCACATTTTGAGGCTGACCATTTACTATCAAGGATCTATAGGCTGGCAATGGCAAATAGAGCTAAATGGAATCCCAAGTCAGAATTTAGCTGATTTGCAACTTCTGAATCTCCATGTGACTCCGGAGCAGGGACTACATCTTCATGACCCCTATATCCCCTGGACAAATACAACTCATGTTAATGAATGAAGAGACAAAGATCACCTATTTGTTTATAACATAAAATGAATTATATTATTGACTCAATAAGAATTGCCATTTTGTATAATTCTGTAGCTAATAAGAAAAACCATTATTAAATACCACATTTATTTTCTTATTTTCCTTACTTTAAGTATTTCATAGATATTCCTGACAAGGTTGAACAGATTACTTCTGATCCCCTCAACAATATTTGTTGAGGACCTCCCTGGTGGTGCAGTGGTTAAGAATCTGCCTGCCAATGCAGCAGACACGGGTTCAAGCCCTGCTCTGGGAAGATTCCACATACTGCAGAACAACTAAGCCCATGCGCCACAACTACTGTGCCTGCACTCTACAGCCCACGAGCCACAACTACTGAGCCTGTGCACCTAGACCCCATGCTTCACAACAAGAGAAGCCACCGCAATGAGAAGCCCGTGTGCTGCAACAAAGAGCAGCCCCTGCTCTCCTCCACTAGAGAAAAGCCCATGCACAGCAATAAAGACCCAATGCAGTCAAAAATAAATAAATAAATATATTTTTAAAAAGAAGTTTACTATTTGGTCAATTGTTCTAACCCAATTGTTTTCTTCCACAAAACAAAACAACAACAAAACTCTCTTTAGTTAGAAATATATTCCTACTTTCTAAAACTAGCCAGGTTTACTTAAAAGTGTCCCATTCACATGACTGTATTTTATGCTCTCTTTACATATTATAATGTTTAATAAATTAAACTAAACAAGGATAGTTAGAATAAAATTTCATTAAACCACCTAGAATGGCTGTACCAATAAATACATGTAGAGCCTCTTCCTCAAACAGCCTGTATATGATTATTTATTCTATTAACCACAACTAAATAATGTATTTATTAAGATACTTTGGGTACATGTAACAGAAAACAACTAGTGCTACCTTTAGCAAAAGCAAAAAGAGGATTTTATAATTATAAGTGTACAGGCATCTCATAGAACCCACGTCAGGAATTCAACCAGGCCCCAGAAAAGAACTGGAAGTAAGAACTAAAAAGCCATCAGAACCCAAGCAGTTCTCTTCTTTGGACCTAGTTTATTTTCCTTTTTCAGCAGAGTAGCTTTTGCTTCTCCGTCCACATAGGACGTGTTAACCTAAAACAAAACAGCCAGTTACTTTACCAACAAAATGGTTTTATTTGGGAACAGAAAGAATTGCAATTTGAGACATGCAGCTATAGTGAACCACATGCAAGTCTGGTAAAACGAAAGAAAGGAAGCTCTTTTATAGAGGAGAAGAGAAAGTTGGGAGGGGCTATTATAAACAAAAAGTCCACTGGGTGAAACTGGGAGTTTGAAGTATAGTGGCTTTTCACTGGCTGAGGTGCAACAGTCTCTCATTGGCTTAGCTGTTGCCAGGCAAGGAGAATTCTTTCCTCCTCCAGCTGGCAGTGGTAAAGTAGGGCCACTTTCTGCTGGAGATGCAAAGTGTTGTACATCCCTTTCTGTTGGGACCTGTACTGAAGAGTGGTATGGGAGTGAGAGCTCCCCCTTCTGGCTTCCTGACTCCATTTTAGTGAGGTTTCCCTTTATCAATTTTTACAGAGGAAAGCAATGGCCACGCTCAAACTCCTGAGTTTACATGTGTATCATGGCCAGACTGACTGACTCTCTTTAATCAGTCCCTAGAGAGGAAATCTCATTGGCCCAAATTCACCCACCTGCACCTGTGGCTGGAGGTGATCATCCTGCTGTGTGCAGTCCATCCCTGGAAGCAAGGAAGTACTGAGTGTTCTTTGTAAGCTAGGAAGACATACCAAATAGTGTATACTGCAAATGGATAAGACTATGCAAACCCCGTTCCTCTCTCAAATTCAACAAAACAATGTCATCCCTCCTCTCCTGGAATGAAGTGACTAATGGAGCAGAGAAAGGCCCAATATTATTAAAAAAAAAAAATCAATGTCCCTCCACATAGAAATATCAGTTACAGTGTAAGAAGAAGCTAAGCCAGCCTATCAGTGAAACATTCAACCAGACAACTTCCATGCCAAAATAAACCTATAAAATGAAACGTCACACTGAACAATGTGAGTTCAGTCTCCTTTCCTCAATGTTTTACTTAAATCCTATGGTTTATACAAACAGAGTTAAAAATACTTCATGCTAAAGATAACCAAAGCACTCAGGATAATAATGAAACAGTTTGTGCCTACAGCTTCTATCTGGAAAAGGCAAATAACTTAAATATTAACTATAAAGAGTCACTGAACTGATAACTATCTATTGTTTTGTTAAGTTTTATTTTCCTCTGAAGGTTTGCCAGTCCACTACATGGCCATAGTAAGTATGGGACATCTTGCATAGGAAAAAATAAATCACTTTCAGGTATAAATTCAAAGTTGAGATGTTGAAAAAAGAATTGTAGGTACAGTTATCACAGATTTCCCCCCTTAATGATGAATAATTTGCTAGACTGAGCTCAAGGAATACCTGAAACCCATTTTTTTTTCCTAGCAGATAACAGTTCATATTAAGTAGGCTTTCTTAGTCTCACCTTTCAACAGTATCTGCTAAATTTAATCACAGATGCATAGTGACAATTTTTTCCATAAATGGTGTTAAGCAAAGGTATTCTAAAGAGGGGAAATACAGTGTAAGGTAGAATTAAATCCTTATTTTATTTCTTATTCTCTCTCTGACGCTGGAGGTCTTCATATTTCAGCTTCCTGTTCTGTAAATTTTATAACACTGCAATGCTTCACAGTGCTGTTGTAGGAAGAAAGTAAAATGTGAAAATTGAGCAAGTATAAGCATTGCCATGATGGTTGGTATTGCTGCTAGTGATGTTGCCCTGCTTACAGAAACACGGACATCATTTGCCCTTGACTTGACTTCCAGAAATTTAACTTTTAAGGCCTGAAGTAGGTTAACAATAATATCTGCATTTGTATAATGCTTTATAGTTTATAAATAATTTCAGAAATGAGCAACATTTAATCCTCACAAATGTTGCATAATAGAGGTGTTATCATCCGAGGAGACAGAGACTCTGAGAGGTCAAGTGATTTACCCAAGTTCACACAACTGGTAGTAAACCTAGAATTCAAAGCTGGAATTCAAATCCTGTCTTTTGACTCTAGGTCTAGTATTTTCCCTTTATTGTAGTGGAGCTTGTCTGATGTTTTTAAAAAATCTTCTGATTCTATTTCTCACCTTAACTTATAACATAGGTGTCATACGGAGGAATCAATTGAAAAGTGTTCCACTAATTTTCCTGGACTGGTCAGAGATCCTGATGACTTCTTTTAACTACTTAAATGTTCAATTCTTTTAACTACTTCTTTAACTCCTCACCCTACTTACTTTTTTCCTTCTTCCAGTTTTATTGCGATACAACTGATATACAGCACCGTATAAGTTTAAGTTGTACTGTATAATGATTTGACTTACATACATCATGAAATAATCACCACAGCAAGTTTAGTGAACATCCATCATCTCATATAGATACAAAATTAAAGGAATAGAAAAAAGTGTTTTCCCTTGTGATGAGAACTCTTAGGATTTACTTCATTTAAAACTTTCATATATAGCATATAGCAATGTTAATTATACCTATCATGTTTTATATTACATCCCTAGTACTTATTTATCTTACAACTGGAAGTTTGTACCTTTTGATCACCTTCATCCAATTCGCCCTCCTCCCTCTGATAACCGAAATCTGATCTCTTTTTCTGAGTATGTTTATTTGTTTGTTTATTTGTTTTTGAAGTATAATTGACCTACAAAACTATGTCAGTGTACAACACAGTGACTCACTATTTCAATACTTTTCAAAATGATCACCATGATAAATCTAGTTACAACCATCAGCATATAAAAATTACATAATTGTTGATTATATTCCCCACACTGTACATTTCATACCCATGACTCATTTATTTTGTAACTTAAAATAAATTACTTTAGGTTTATTTTTAATTTAAACTTAAATAAAATAATTATTTTAATAGATTATGTACCTCATAATCTCCTATTTCTCTCCTCCCCCCCACCCCACCTCCCCTCTGGAAACCACCTGTTTGTTCTCTGTATCTATGACTCTGTTTCTATTTAGTTATATTTGTTCATTTGTTTTTGTTTTCTTAGATTCCACATATAAATGAAATCATATGGTATTTGTCTTTCTCTGACTTATTTCACGTAGCATAGTACAATCTAGGTCCACCCACATTGTTGCAAATGGCAAGATTCCATGCTTTTTATGGCTGAGTAATATTCCATTGTGTATATATATGTGTGTGTATATATACACACACCACATCTTCTTCATCCACTCATCTATTGATGAGTACTTAGGTTGCTCCCATATCTTGGCTATTTTAAATAATGCTGCAATGAACATTGGGGTGCATATATCTTCTCACCTTACTTCTCCATTAATTTATTTGTCTATGCTTTTATCTCTGTTAGAACGTATTACATGCATTACATGATGTCTTCAATTGCAAAATAATATAATATATTCGGGATTGACACCAGCTGAGGGAACACAGAATAAAGGAGAGTAACAAATGATAAGTCAGATGATTTTGTGGCCCAGTGATTTGGCATGGGCCCAGTAATACATATCTGGGTTCAAATCAGGATTTCAAAATGTGGACCTCAATTCCCTTATGTGTAAAATATGGTCAATAATACCTACTTCACATGGTTAGAGTGAGAGTTAAATAAATACATGGTGTGTGTGAGGGTGTATAAATATATATTTACTAGTGGTTGGCAGAGTAATTGGTACAAAATAAGTGTACAATAAATGGAAATTTTATGCCTTGGTTGGGGAAAGTTGTAAATAAGTCAAGTTTGGAAGAGGTCTTAAACATGGTTTGACTCACATTGAAGAGGCTGTGAATACCAGTAAGCAACAAATATTAGTTTCACAATTTCTGGATATTAGGTCATGGTGTACATGTTGATAATAGTGGACTTCGGGCAATAATTCATTCAACTGAGGATGCATACACAAGCCCAGAAGGACATTTAAACAATGTCCTTAAACAGAAAACACAATTTAGAGTTTTCTCATGAATGGAGTTGCTGTACATCACTTTCTAGATACCGCCTGCTAAATGTTTTATTCTCCAGTTATGCACAAGAAGCAAAGCCCATGAACAACAGATGGCAGCCCAATTCTGGATTCTCTAAATGGTTTTCCTCCTACTCATAAGAGCCCAAGGATGTGTTGATTCAAGTGTTGCAGATGAATCTTCAGCACAAAATACTACTTCACAGTGTGACTCAGACTGTGTTTCTCCTCATTGGTGATAGCCAAGCTTTGAAACATGGTCTGAATTCAGAGTCTGGATCTGAAGACAATTTATGTGCAATTTGGCATCCAACTCCAACAAGTTTATGTGTGTACATAAAGCATAAAAGGATGGAAAAATCATTTTGATTAGCCATTAAGTCCTGGGTAGCAATCAAGGCTTTAAACAAAGTAGTTGAATTCATGTAGTCAGTCAACACAAGTTCAGGGATCAGAAAATGGAGGACTAACCTTGATGCCTCACCTTTCCTTAACCTCCCCACATCCAATCACAGCAAGTTCACCTGCTAAATTACCCTTACATCCATGGACTTCTGTCTCCACTGCAACCCCTATTAGTCTAAGCCAACAGCACCCATTTCTTGGTCTCCCTACATTTAAGTTAGATCTTCTTGGATGCAGTCCGACAGATTTCTCCAAAATGTGAACTTGATCCTGTCACTGCCACCACTCCATTCCTACTGCTTCAATAGCTTCCCTTTGTTCCTATGATAAAGGTCAAAACACTTGTCGTGGTCATTAAAGTATAATGTTCTTAGTTACCACAGTGTACCTTAGTTACCAACAACAGAAGTTATCTCTGGCTGATTTAAAGAGCAAAGAAATTTATTAAAAGGATATTGCCACTAGGAAGAAATTGACTCAGACAAGAGAGAAACTTATAAGGAAATGTGAGCCACCCATAGGCTGGGGCCAAGCTGAGGAAATGGGTGCCACAGCTTGTACTGCCAATATCCTGGAAACCATCGCTGGAGCCACTGCCACACTTACCAAAACAAGAAGGGAATTCTTCACTGTTTTGCATCTGGCTCCTGACCCAAATACTGAGTGGGTGCACTTGATTGGCTGAGGCTAGGTCATGTGACCACACCGAGCCACCTGGAGCTGAGTTTCTGTAGCAGGAAGTCGGTCCTACCTACCATTAAGTGGGGAATTCCCCAAACACAAGAAGGAGTTTCAAATGCTGAGTGGTCAAAATAAAGAGAAAGAAAGAAAGAGTAACGTCCACTACAACCTATGGCCTATGATTTGGCTTTGTCTCCCCCTCGAGCACCATCTCACCCCCTCTCTCTCTGTGCTCCAGCTACACTGTCCTTCCTTCAAACATTTCTCCCATATGGCTCTTCCCTCTGCCTGGAATGCTCCCTTACCTAGCAGCAGTCCTACCTCACTCTGGTCCAGGCTAGTGTATAGGTTCGGGTACTGTTCGGAAAACGATGGCACACTCACAGGTGAGTTCAATGAGGTCATTTATAAAGATGTGGGCCCTGTTAAGGGAAGCCAGCCAGACCAGCTGTAGTAAAGCATCCTTGCCTAGCAATAGTAGGAAGCCCTATCACCCCTCAGTTACAGGGGTAAGGGATGAGGTGGGTGTTCCTGGAACCAGCACGAATAGCTGTGGCCTCCAACAAAGAAACGAAGTCAATTTATACTGGCAGGGAGGGGGAGTTAATAGCCTGATTTCACTCTGCTCCCACTCTCTAACCTCCTGCTGATGCCTCTTATTGGCCAAACCCAAACTGAGGCCAGAGGGAGAAGTCGCCTGTTGTTGGAGGCCACCAAGGCAATCTCCTGGAACACAGGGCAGGGTCAAGAAAGATGGAGTTTGGATTCGGAAGGGCTAGTGGAAAAAAATCCAGGGTAGTCAGTGTCCTGTTTTAGGTTCCTTTTCTTAACAGTACTTAAAAAAAAACAATTTTATTGCAGTATAATTGACAGATAACCTTTTATTGGTTTCAGCTATACAACATAATGATTGGATATTTGTATATGTTACAAAGTCCTTAACAGTATTTACCTCTATGTGTAACTATATAATTATAAGAGGTTTTTAAATTATTATTAATAGGTATTAGTAACAATTTTAAATTCCTTGAGGTCAGGGATCGTGTCTGTCTTTGCTCACCACTGTTTCCTCAGAAACTAGCATAGTACCTAAAACAAAAAAGGGCCTCAATAAATATTTCTTTTTTTAAAAAAATAAATTTATTTATTTTTGGCTGCATTGGGTCTTCATTGCTACTTGCAGTCTTTCTCTAGTTGTGGCGACCAGGAGCTACTCTTCATTATGGTGTGCAGGCTCCTCATTGTGATGGCTTCTCTTATTGCAGAGCAACAAAAGGGCTCTAGGCGCACTGGCTTCAGTAGTTGTGGCATGTGGGCTCAGTAGTTGTGGCTTGCGGGCTCTAGAACACAGGCTCAGTAGTTGTAGCGCATGGCCTTAGTTGCTCTGCGGCATGTGGGATCTTCCCAGACCAGGGCTCGAACCCATGTCCCCTGCATTGGCAGGCGGATTCTTAACCACTGTGTCATCAGGGAAGTCCCAATATTTCTTGAATTAAAGAAAGTATCTTCAATATGGGATATATTGAAAGTACCGTTAATATGGGAAATAGCCTAATTCTTGAGCCTTTAATAACATGAATAGGGAAATCATGCCTTCCTTCTTCCTTGTCAATCAGACTCTTTCCCAGTTTCTTCTTTGTTCACCTCATAAAATGTCATGTAATCACAAAATCTATGAAGTCCTGCCTTAAATTGAGCTAAAAGGCTAATAATTTACTTTTATTTTGCCCAAAGTTTCTCCTGCTCGGTTAATTTTTCTAAGTAATTTATTGAGAGCTCATTCTATGAAATAGATGAAGAGAGCTAACTTACTCAGGCTTCACAATAATCAAAAACTTTAAACCACAATGCACAGCAAGCATTTCAATTTAAACCTTTTTGCCTTTGTGCTATATTAAAATGTGCCTTGAAACAGGCATAATGACATATGGTAAATAACATATGGTTCCCGACAGTCCCTATTCATATGGAAAATATGCTAATTATATCCTGTACAGGAAGTAAAAGTGGAACCAGATTTACTTTCTCTGTATAGGTTTATCTGGATCCAGCAACTGAAAATACTGATTTCCAGTGTCACAGAGGAAATGATATGGAGGCTGAACAGAGATGGCTGGTGTTCAAAGGTCAGTTACAAAGTAATCCACTGGAGGAAGAAAGGAATAATACATGATTTGGCGGTCAGAGTCAAGCTAATGTTGAGGGCTAGTAAGAGACGTTTAGAGAAGGCCCTGAGCCTTATCGAGGGAGTCCTTCAAGTCTCAGCTCTTTCCCAGGTCCAAAGAACTCATGCCAACCTTTGGGAAACAGACTCAGCATCCCCCAGACATTGCTTCCACTAATGGATTGTGCTTGTTTTTATTGCCCGGAGCTCTACTAGACCAAATGCTCCCTTTTTATAACAAAGATTTATAATGCTGCCTCTGCTATCCTGAAATGAACTCATATGTAATATTATTTATACAAAACATTTTTTAAACCAATGTAATGCTCTAACTATAAAATAAAGGATAAATAAAATATATTTATAATAAAGTAATATATATCTCAGAATGTAAACTCTTAGGCACTCAGAGACTTACACCTATGGGTAGAATCACTGTGAATGCAACAAGCACAAATGCATTTCATGTTCTACTGGACTCAAATGCCATGAGCGGCATTGTTGTCACACGTGTATTTTCAAAATAGTGAATGCCTCTTGGTAAAGTTCCCCAGTAAACAATGAACAATTTTCTCTTGGCTTACAGAGTAGTTACATTCCTGGAAAATTCAGCGATCTTAAAAATATGTAAAAGCTACTTAGAACTTTATATAAAATGGAGTTGAGTTCTAGGCACAGATACTTGTAAATAAGTTTTATACTTACATGAAAGTTCTATAGAACATTTGAAGTCTCATTCAATTCACGGAACAATTTTTCGATGTATGGGTTAGTCGTTTACATTGCAAAATACCTCTGGCCCCAGCCCACGAAATGCCAGTGCATCCTCCAATCATTTTAATAAGCCAAAATGGGTCTACAAGTTTCCAAAATGCCATACGGGTATATAGTATCTCCTCTGTTAGAGACTTACTGGGCTAGAGGATTCAGTAATAAGTTTTCTGACTATGATAGTATCACTGTGATGCTATCAGTATGTGACATTCTAAACCTTCCTTTGGCTGGTACAATTCCTTCCAGCAGGCCCAGAAATAAAATCCTTCTAACTTAAGGCAAAAAAGTTTGTGAGCAAGATACTGGAGCAGCTCACCCAGTAGAAGGAAGAGCTGAATAAGAAAGCCTCAGTGTATCATTTAAAATTAAGTTCCACTAAACATAATAGAAAACCCCAAATAACAGTGGTTTAAACAGATAAAATTTTAATTCTCTCTCACATAAACTGAGCCTGGAGACAAGAAGTCCAGAGTTGGTACAGCAGCTCTGCTCCGTGAAGTCCCCAGAGACCCAGGCTCATTCTATTCACTCTCTGCCATCCTTAGGGTGTGGCCCTGGTTCTCAGGTGGCAGCAGAATGCAAGAACGAATGAAGAGCCAGGCAAATCCCAACTATCTCCTAAGGAAGGTTCTCAGAAGCTGCCGGAAGACAATTTCACTTACACCTCATTGTCCAAAACTTAGTCACGTGGCCATTCCGAGCTGCAGGAAGACTGAGAAAGTGTTTATTCTGGGTGGTTACGTGACCAGATGAAAATTCTATTACTGATGAATAGACGAGAATGGACACTGGATGATAAACTAATAATAATCAGTGCCCCGCTTGGGGAGAAGAGGAATCAGGGCAGCTCTGGGGTTTCAGTGGACAGCCCTGTGTGTGTATATTCAGTGTTGGTAGCAGTGAGGATTTATGACTGGGCTGTGCTGTAATACAGATGTGTTCTTGGCTGTTTAGTCTTCCTTGGTGTGGTGGGCTGAATAATCGCCATGTCCTACTCCCTGGGACCTATGAATACATTACCTTCCATTGTACAAGGAAATTTGAAGAGAGAACCTTAAATTAAGGTTCTTGAAATGCAGAGTATTCATGATTATCTGAGTGGGCCTAATGTAATTTCAAGAATCCTCATAAGAGGGAGGCAGGAGATCAGAGAGAGAGGAAACATGTCGACAAAAGCAGGAGGTTAGAGGGATGCGAAGAAAGACAGCCCCTAGAAGCTGGAAAAAGGCAAGAAAACAGATTATTTCCCGAAGACTCCAGAAAGCACAGACCTTGATTTTACACTTTCAACATCCAGAACTATAAGAAAATAAATGTGTGTTGTTTTAAACCACTACATTTGTGGTAATTTGTTACAGCAGCAGGAGGAAACTAATACACTTGGTAACTGATTATTTTCTGATCAGGCTCTAAATCAGGTTTGAAAACTTCTCATAAACTTCACAAACTACCCAATACACTCCCATTAAAACCCTTCCCTGCTGAAGCTAATCAGAGTCGGTTTCTACTCTGCCCAGCAAAGGACTCAGGCTCGTATACAATCAGAGACCATTCCTCTAGGGGTCACCAATAAGAAAACTCAGCAATATCGGCATGCTGTTTCTACTTTCCTGTTCTCAGGAGTCATATTCCCAAGAGAGCAAAACCAATTTTCCAGATTAGATCACATGCCCATCCATCCCTGTAGTCAGGGGGCAAGGACCTATGATTAAAAGCCCCACCAGAACCACTTGGGTTGGGGATTCACTCAAAGTAATGAGGCAACTGTTTTTACCAGAGGAAGGAGGAAAATAACACTGGCCAGCCAAAACCAACATTTTTTTTAATGTTTTTTTTAACATCTTTATTGGAGTATAATTGCTTTACAGTAGTGTGTTAGTTTCTGCTTTATAACAAAGTGAATAAGTTATACATATACATATGTTCCCATATCTCTTCCCTCTTCCGTCTCCCTCCCTCCCACCCCTCCAGGTGGTCACAAAGCACTGACCTGATCTCCCTGTGCTATGCAGCTGCTTCCCACTAGCTATCTATTTTACGTTTGGTAGTGTATATATGTCCATGCCACTCTCTCGCTTTGTCACAGCTTACATTTCCCCCTCCTCATATCCTCAAGTCCATTCTCTAGAGGTCTGTGTCTTTATTCCTGTCTTACCCCTAGGTTCTTCATGACATTTTTTCCCCTTAAATTCCATATATATGTGTTAGCATATGGTATTTTTCTTTCTCTTTCTGACTTACTTCACTCTGTATGACAGACTTTAGGTCCATCCATCTCATTACAAATAGCTCAATTTCGTTTCTTTTTATGGCCGAGTAATATGCCATTGTATATATGTGCCACATCTTCTTTTTCCATTCATCCGATGATGGACACTTAGGTTGTTTCCATCTCTGGGCTATTGTAAATAGAGCTGCAATGAACATTTTGGTACATGACTCTTTTTGAATTATGGTTTTCTCAGGGTATATGCCCAGTAGTGGGATTGCTGGGTCATATGGTAGTTCCATTTGTAGTTTTCTAAGGAACCTTCATACTGTTCTCCATAGTGGCTGTACCAATTCACATTCCCACCAGCAGTGCAAGAGTGTTCCCTTTCCTCCACACCCTCTCCAGCATTTATTGTTTCTAGATTTTTTGATGATGGTCATTTTGACTGGTGTGAGATGATATCTCATTGTAGTTTTGATTTGCATTTCTCTAATGATTAATGATGTTGGGCATTCTTTCATGTGTTTGTTGGCAGTCTGTGTATCTTCTTTGGAGAAATGTTTATTTAGGTCTTCGGCCCATGTTTGGATTGGGTTGTTTGTTTTTTTGTTATTGAGCTGCATGAGCTGCTTATATATTTTGGAGATTAATCCTTTGTCAGTTGCTTCATTTGCAAATATTTTCTCCCATTCTGAGGGTTGTCTTTTGGTCTTGTTTATGGTTTCCTTTGCTGTGCAAAAGCTTTGAAGTTTCATTAGGTCCCATTTGTTTATTTTTGTTTTTATTTCCATTTCTCTAGGAGGTGGGTCAAAAATGATCTTGCTGTGATTTATGTCATAGAGTGTTCTGCCTATGTTTTCCTCTAAGACTTTGATAACTTCTGGCCTTACATTTAGGTCTTTAATCCATTTTGAGCTTATTTTTGTGTATGGTGTTAGGGAGAGATCTAATCTCATACTTTTACACGTACCTTCCAGTTTTCCCAGCACCACTTATTGAAGAGGCTGTCCTTTCTCCACTGTACATTCCTGCAACCTTTATCAAAGATAACGTGACCATATGTGCATGGGTTTATATCTGGGCTTTGTATCCTGTTCCATTGATCTATATTTCTGTTTTTGTACCAGTACCATACAGTCTCGATTACTATAGCTTTGGAGTGTAGCCTGAAGTCAGGGAGCCTGATTCCTCCAGCTCCGTTTTTCATTCTCAGATTGCTTTGGCTATTCGGGGTCTTTTGTGTTTCCATACAAATTGTGAAATTTTTTGTTCTAGTTCTGTGAAAAATGCCAGTGGTAGTTTGATAGGGATTGCATTGAATCTGTAGATTGCTTTGGGTAGTAGAGTCACTTTCACAATGTTGATTCTTCCAATCCAAGAACATGGTATATCTCTCCATCTATTTGTATCACCTTTAATTTCTTTCATCAGTGTCTTATAATTTTCTGCATACAGGTCTTTTGTCTCCTTAGGTAGATTTATCCTAGATATTTTATTCTTTGTGTTGCAATGGTAAATGCGAGTGTTTTCTTGATTTCACTTTCACATTTTTCATCATTAGTGTATAGGAATGCCAGAGATTTCTGTGCATTAATTTTGTATCCTGCTACTCTACCAAATTCATTGATTAGCTCTAGTAGTTTTCTGGTAGCATCTTTAGGATTCTCTATGTATAGTATCATGCCATCTGCAAACAGTGACAGCTTTACTTCTTCTTTTCTGATTTGGATTCCTTTTATTTCCTTTTCTTCTCTGATTGCTGTGGCTAAAACTTCCAAAACTATGTTGAATAAGAGTGGTGAGAGCAACCTTGTCTTTTTTCTGATCTTAGTGGAAATGCTTTCAGTTTTTCACCATTGAGGATGATGTTGGCTGTGGGCTTGTCGTATATGGCCTTTATTATGTTGAGGAAAGTTCCCTCTATACCTACTTTCTGCAGGGTTTTTATCATAAATGGGTGTTGAATTTTGTCAAAAGCTTTCTCTGCGTCTATTGAGATGATCATATGGTTTTTCTCCTTCAATTTCTTAATACGGTGTATCATGTTGATTGATTTGCATATATTGAAGAATCCTTGCATTCCTGGAATAAACCCCACTTGATCATGGTGTATGATCCTTTTAATGTGATGTTGGATTCTGTTTGCTAGTATTTTGTTGAGGATTTTTGCATCTATGTTCATCAGTGATATTGGCCTGTAGTTTTCTTTCTTTGTGACATCCTTGTCTGGTTTTGCTATCAGGGTGATGGTGGCCTTGTAGAATGAGTTTGGGAGTGCTCCTCCCTGTGCTATATTTTGGAAGAGTTTGAGAAGGATAGGTGTTAGCTCTTCTCTAAATGTTTGATAGAATTCGCCTGTGAAGCCATCTGGTCCTGGGCTTTTGTTTGTTGGAAGATTTTTAATCACAGTTTCAATTTCAGTCCTTGTGATTGGTCTGTTCATATTTTCTATTTCTTCCTGATTCAGCCTTGGCAGGTTGTGTATTTCTATGAATTTGTCCATTTCTTCCAGGCTGTCCATTTTATTGGCATAGAGTTGCTTGTAGTAATCTCTCATGATCTTTTGTATTTCTTCAGTGTCAGTTGTTACTTCTCCTTTTTCATTTCTAATTCTATTGATTTGAGTCTTCTTCCTTTTTTTCTTGATGAGTCTGGCTAATGGTTTATCAATTTAGTTTATCTTCTCAAAGAACCAGCTTTTAGTTTTATTGATCTTTGCTATCGTTTCCTTCATTTCTTTTTCATTTATTTCTGATCTGATCTTTATGCTTTCTTTCCTTCTGCTAACTTTGGGGTTTTTTTCTTCTTCTTTCTCTAATTGTTTTAAAAACCAACATATTTTATTAGTTTAATATTTCAGAGACATAAAAGACATCTTCATATCCAGTAAATTAAATTGCTAAAATCAAAAACCAATAAAAAACATCCAGTTAAATATGGCAGATTAATTACATGTATTTGTCTCTTTTCTGAAATTCCACCCAAAAATGGTACAAATCTTAAGAGCAAATAGGTAGTGAACATCAGCAGACAAAAAACAACACATTTTTTAAAGCTAGGAAACAGATGGAAGAATGGTAAAGACATTGCTAAGCAAAGGAGGGTAAAGCCTAAGTATCCAAAAAATAGACACCAAAAAGCATACAGTTTACCCTGCAGACATTCAGAAAGGCTAAGGGCTGAGAAGCATGAGTGCTTCCTGTGCATAAAAATAAGCATTTTGTGCCTCATTATTCAATGTGGGTGTATAGAGAATTTGATAAATTTCTGTCATGTAAATATAAAAGATATTTGAACAAATAAATTCGTATACTCTACTCATCTCTGGAAAAAATTGTTAGATTATTAAAAATATAAATATTTAACCAATGACTACAAGATATTTGAGGAAAATCTCCAATATCAACAACAAATCACAGAGGAGACAAAGGTAATGCAAGGAACAGAACAAAGCTTTATTAAAAACTGTAATTGATATCACCAGAGAGATAAAAGAATGTATTATATTCATGAAACAAGAGGAGGATGATTGTTTTAACAAAGAAATTATCAGAATAAGAATAAGTTTATAGAAATTGAAAATATGGCTGTGAAGGACTTCCCTGGTGATGCAGTGGTTAAGAATCTGCCTACCAATTCAGGGGACATGGGTTTGAGTCCTGGCCCAGGAAGATCTCACATGACTTGGAGCAACTAATCCCATGCACCACCACTACTGAGCCTGCACTCTAGAGCCCGCAAGCCACAACTACAGAGCCCGTATGCTGCAACTACTGGAGCCCGAGTGCCTAGATCCCGTGCTCCACAACAAAAGAAGCCACAACTCAGACTCACCACAACAAGAGAAAGCTTGTGTGCATCAAGGAAGACCAAATGCAGCAGGAAAAAAAAAGAAAAAAATATATATATATGGCTGTGAAATAAACAAAAATGCTCCATTAAAAGGTTAGAAGATAAAAGCAGGAAATCTTCTAAAAAGTAAAATCAGGAGGTGGAGTCAAGATGCCAGTGTGGGAAGACATGGAGTTAGCATCTCCCCACAATTAGGATGCCTGCCAGCCACTGGTGGGGGACTCTGACACCCAAGGAGATGGGAGGAACCCCAAGGTGAACAGGTAGAATGTAGGGGAACTGAGGGGGGGAAAAGTGGAGGCCAGACAGGATCGGTGCTCCTGAGGCCGGGGAGATCAGGAGAGGCAGGAGGGAGGGACTGTCGGGGAAGAGCTGGAGAAGAGCGGAGGGCAATCGCCTGGCTCACTTGGGCCAGGGAGCCTGCTGAGCTCCCAAGCTGGTACACCTCCCCTCCAAAGCTCCATCCAGGCTGTGTGGGTCCTGGGGGCATAGGAGGGAGGCCAGGGAGATCAGGAGAGGCAGGCAGAAGGAGCCATCCAGGAGGAGCAGGAGAGGAGCAGAGGGCGATTGTCCTGCCCACTCCACCCAGGGAGGCTGCTGAGCTCCCAGGCCAATCCCCTGCCCTGCAAAAACCCCTCCATGCTGCATGGGTCCTTGGGGGCACAGGAGAGAGGCCAGGGAGATCAGGAAAGGCAGGTGGGAGGGGGTTTCCCAGATCCAAGGAGCAGGAGAGGAGAGGAGGGCATTTGCCCTGCCCACTCGAGCCCAAGAAGATTTCTGGGCTCCCAGGGGAGGTCCCCTGCCCTCTGAGACCAGGGGTGGGGAGCATGCCTGGGCCTCTTCTGTTCCTTGAGCCTAAGCCTCACCCCCAACAGCCCCCAGGACCTTTTCCAGCCCTGTGGGTCCTGAGCATTGGTCCTGCCCACTGCCCAAACCTCACCCTTGCTTAGGCCCCGCCCTCCACAGCCAAGGCCTCCCCCCCCCTTTTTTTTTCTTTTCCCTCATCCTCTCTTTTACTGTTGTGGTACTGATGTACCTTCCTGTGGTTGATTCATCTATATTTTTATTTTTATATTCTTCCTAACATATCTGTTAGTTTCTTAGTCTAATTTTATTTGTTACTTTGTTATTGTTTTTTTTTTTTGCCACCCCAGGCAGCTTGCGTTATCTTGGTTCACGAGCCCGGGGTGGGGCCAAAGCTCCTGCAGTGGGAATTCTGAGTCCAAACCACTGGACTAACAGAGAACCTCAGACCCCAGGGAATATTCATCAGAGTGCAGTCTCACAGAGTTCCTCATCTCAGCACCAATACCCAGCTCTACCCAATAGCCTACAAATTCCAGTGCTGGAAGCCTCAGGCCAAACAATCAGTATGACAGGAACACAATCCCACTCATAAACAAAGAAACAAACAAACAAACAAAACCTGAGATGGCAAAAATATATGTCACAGATGAAGGAGCAAGGTAAAAACCTATAAGACCAAACAAATGAAGAGGAAGTAGGCAATCTACCTGAAAAAGAAATCAGAGTAATGATAGTAAAGATGATCCAGAATCTCGGAAATAGAATGGAGGCACGGATTGAGAAAATACAAGAAATGTTTAACAAAGATCTAGAAGTACTAAAGAACAAACAAACAGAGATGAACAGCACAATAACTGAAATGAAAAATACACTAGAAGGAATCAATAACAGAATAACTGAGGCAGAAGAACGAATAAGTGAGCTGGAAGACAAAATGGTAAAAAAAGAGCCGAGGAGCAGAATAAAGAATAAAGAATGAAAAGAATTGAAGACAATCTCAGAGACCTCTGGAACAACACTAAATGCACCACCATTCGAATTATAGGGGTCCCAGAACAAGAAGAGAAAAAGAAAGGGTCTGAGAAAATATGTGAAGAGATTATAGTGGAAAACTACACTAACGTGGGAAAGTAAATAGCCACCAAAGTCCAGGAAGCACAGAGAGTTCCATACATGATAAACCCTAGGAAAAACACACCAAGACACATATTAATCAAACTAGTAAAAATTAAATTCAAAGAAAAAATATTAAAAGCAGCAAGGGAAAAACAAAAAATAACATACAAAGGAATCCCCATAAGGTTATCAGCTGATTTTTCAGTGGAAACTCTGCAGGCCAGAAGGGGGTGGCAGGATATACTTAAGGTGATGAAAGAGAAAAAGGTACAAACAAGATTACTCTATGCAGCAAGCATCTAATTCAGATTCAATGGAGAAGTCAAAAGCTTTTCAGACAAGCAAAAGCTAAGAGAATTCAGCACCACCAAACCAGCTCTACAACAAATGCTAAAGAAACTTCTCTAAGCAGGAAACACAAGAGAAGAAAAAGATCCACAAAAACAAACCCAAAACAATTAAGAAAATGGTAATAGGACAAACAAACAAACAAAAAAATGAATAACATATCAATATGTTAATATCATATTAACATATTGATAATAACCTTGAATGTAAATGGATTAAATGCCCCAACCAAAAGACACAGACTGGCTGAATGGATACAAAAAAAAGAGCCATATATATGATATCTACAAGAGACCCACTTCAGACCTAGGGACACATACAGACTGAAAGTGAAGGGATGGAAAAAGATATTCCATACGAATGGAAGTCAAAAGAAAGCTGGGGTAGCAATATTTGTATCAGTCTTTATCAAAATAAAGACTGTTACAAGAGATAAGGAGGGACACTACATAATGATCAAAGAATCAATCCAAGAAGAAGATATAACAATTATAAATATTTATGCACCCAACATAGGAGCACCTCAATATATAAGGCAAATGCTAACAACTGTGAAAGGAGAAATCGACAGTAACACAATAATAGTAGGGGACTTTAACACCCCACTCATACCAATGGACAGATCATCCAAACAGAAAATAAATAAGGAAACACAAGCTTTAAATGACACAATAGACCAGATAAATCTAATTGATATTTATAGAACATTCCACCCAAAAGTGGCAGAATACACTTTCTTCTCAAGTGTATATGGAACATTCTCCAGGACAGATCACATCTTGGGTCACAAATCAAGCCTTCGAAAATTTAGGAAAAATGAAATTTTATCAAGCATCTTTTCTGACCACAACGCTATGAGATTGGATATCAGTTACAGGAAAAACACTGTGAAAAACACAAATACATGGAGGTTAAAAAATGTGCTACTAAATAACCAAGAGATCACTGAAGAAATCAAAGAAGAAATAAAAAAATACATAGAAACAAATGACAATGAAAACACGATGACCCAAAACCTATGGGATGCAGCAAAAGCAGTTCTAAGAAGGAAGTTTATAGCAATACAATCTCACCTCAAGAAACAAGAAAAATCTCAAATAAACAATCTAACCCTACACTTAAAACAATTAGAGAAAGAAGAACAAAGAAAACACAAAGTTAGTAGAAGGAAAGAAATCATAAAGATCAGAGCAGAAATAAATGAAATAGAAACAAAGAAAACAATAGCAAAGATCAATAAAACTAAAAGCTGGTTCTTTGAGAAGATAAACAAAATTGATAACCCTTAGCCAGACTCATCAAGAAAAAAAGGGAGAAGCCGCAAACCAATAAAATTAGAAATGAGAAATTACAACTGACGCTGCAGAAATACAAAAGATTATAAGAGACTACTACAAAGAAGTATATGCCAATAAAATGGACAACCACGAAGAAATGGACAAATTCTTGGAAAGGTACAATTTTCCAAGACTGAACCAGGAAGAATTAGAAAAGACAAACAGACCTATCCCAAGTAATGAAATTGAAACCATAATCTAAAATCTTCCAACAAACAAAAGTCCAGGACCAGATGGCTTCACAGGCGAATTCTATCAAACATTTAGAGAAAAGCTAACACCCATCCTTCTCAAGCTCTTCCAAAACGTTGCAGAGAGAGAAACAGTCCCAAGTTCGTCCTATGAAGTCACTATCACCCTGATACCAAAACCAGGAAAAGATATCATGAAAAAGGAAAATTATAGACCAATAACACTGATGAACATAGATGCAAAAATCCTCAACAAAATACTAGCAAACAGAATCCAACAGCACATTAAAAGGATCATACACCATGATCAAGTGGGATTTATCCCAGGGATGCAAAGATTCTTCAATATACGCAAAGCAGTCAATGTGATACACCACATTAACAAATTAAGGAATAAAAACCATATGATCATCTCAATAGATGCAGAAAACACTTTTGACAAAACTCAACACCCATTTATGATAAAAACTCTCCAGAAAATGGGCATAGAGGGAACCTACCTCAACATAATAAAGGCCATATATGACAAACCCACAGCAAGCATCATACTTAATGGTGAAAAACTGAAAGCATTTCCACTAAGCTCAGGAAAAATACAAGGAGGTCCACTCTCACCTCTCTTATTCAACATAGTTTTGGAAGTCCTAGCCACAGCAATCAGAAAAGAAACAGAAATAAAAGGAATACATATTGGAAAAGAAGAAGTAAAACTGTTTGCCAATGACATGATACTATACATAGAAAATCCTAAACATGCCACCAGAAAACTACTAGAACTAATCAATGAATTTGCTAAGGTTGCAGGATACAAAATTAATGCACAGAAATCTCTGGCATTCCTATAAACCAACAATAAAAAATCAGAAAGAGAAATTGAAGAAACACTCCCATTTACCCTTGCAACAAAAATAATAAAATACCTAGGAATAAACCTGCCTAAGGAGGTGAAAAACTTGTACTCAGAAAACTATAAAATACTGATGAAAGAAATCAAAGATAACATAAACAGATGGAGAAATATACCATGTTCTTGGATTGGAAGAATCAATATTGTGAAAATGACTATACTACCCAAAGCAATCTACAGATTCAATGTAATCCTATCAAACTACCAATGGCATTCTTCACAGAATTAGAACAAAAAATTTTACAATTCGTATGGAAACACAAAAGACCCCGAATAGCCATAGCAATCTTGAGAAAGAAAAACGGAGTTGGAAGAATCAGGATCCCTGACTTCAAGCTATACCACAAAGCCACAGTAATCAAGACACTATGGTACTGGTACAAAAACAGAAATATAGATCAATCAAATATAGATCAATGTTTTGTACTGGTACAAAAACAGAAATATAGATAAATGGAACAGGATAGAAAGCCCAGAGATAAACCCATGCACATATGGGCACCTAATTTACAACAAAGGAGGCAAGAACATACAATGGAGAAAACACAGCCTCTTCAATAAGTGGTGCTGGGAAAACTGGACAGCTACATGTAAAAGAATGAAATTAGAAAACTACCTAACACCATACACAAAAATAAACTCCAAATGGATTAAAGACCTAAATGTAAGACTGGACACTATAAAACTCTTAGAGGAAAACACTCTTTGACATAAACCACAGCAAGATCTTTTTTGACCGACCTCCTAGAGTAACAGAAATAAAAACAAAAATAAACAAATGGGACTTAATTAAACTTAAAAGCTTTTGCACAGCAAAGGAAACTGTGAACAAGATGAAAAGACAACCCTCAGAATGGGATAATATATTTGCAAATGAAACAACAGACAAAGGATTAATCTCCAAAATATACAAACAGCTCATGGAGCTCAATATCAAAAAAACAAACAACCGGGCTTCCCTGGTGGCGCAGTGGTTGAGAATCTGCCTGCCAATGCAGGGAACACGGGTTCGGGCCCTGGTCTGGGAGGATCCCACATGCTGCGGAGCAACTAGGCCCGTGAGCTACAACTACTGAGCCTGCGCGTCTGGAGCTTGTGCTCCGCAACAAGAGAGGCCGTGACAGTGAGAGGCCCGCGCACCGCGATGAAGAGTGCCCCCGCTTGCCACAATTAGAGAAAACCCTCGCACAGAAACGAAGACCCAACACAGCCATAAATAAATAAATATTTTTTTTAAAAAAAACAACAACCTAGTCAAAAAATGGGCAGAAGACCTAAATAGACATTTCTCCAAAGAAGATATACAGATTGCCAACAAACACATGAAAGGATGCTCAACATCACTAATCATTAGAGAAATGCAAATCAAAACTACAGTGAGGTATCACCTCACACTGGTCAGAATGGCCATCATCAAAAAATCTACAGGGCTTCTCTGGTGGCACAGTGGTTGAGAATCTGCCTGCCAATGCAGGGGACACGGGTTCGAGCCCTGGTCTGGGAAGATCCCACATGCCACGGAGCAACTGGGCCCGTGAGCCACAACTACTGAGCCTGCACATCTGGAGCCTGTGCTCCACAACAAGAGAGGCCATGACAGTGAGAGGCCCAAGCACCGCAATGAAGAGTGGCCCCCACTCACCGCAACTAGAGAAAGCCCTCACACAGAAACAAAGACCCAACACAGCCAAAAATAAATAAATAAAAATAAATTTAAAAAAATCTACAAACAATAAATGCTGGAGAGGGTATGGAGAAAAGGGAACCCTCCTGCACTGTTGGTGGGAATGTAAATTGACACCACTATGGAAAACAGTATGGAGGTTCCTTAAAAAACTAAAAATAGAACTACCATATGACCTAGCAATCCCACTACGGGACATATACCCTGAGAAAACCATAATTCAAAAAAGTCATGTACCACAGTGTGCATTGCAGCACTATTTACAATAGCCAGGATATGGAACCAACCTAAATGTCCATTGACAGATGAATAGATCAAGAAGATTAAAGAAAGAAGAAGAAGGGGGTGCTGGGAAGATGGCGGAAGAGTAAGACGCGGAGATCACCTTCCTCCCCACAGATACACCAGAAATACATCTACACGTGGAACAACTCCTACAGAACACCTACTGAATGCTGGCAGAAGACCTCAGACCTCCCAAAAGGCAAGAAACTCCCCACAAAAGAATAGGGACGGCACCAGCACCAGTGGGAGGGATCTGTAAAGGAGGAAAGGTTTCCACACACTAGGAAGCCCCTTCACGGGCGGAGACGGCGGGGGCCGGAGGGGGGAGCTTCGGGGCCGCGGAGGAGAGCCCAGCAACAGGGGTGCGGAGGGCAAGGCGGGGAGATTCCTGCACAGAGGATCAGTGCCGACCGGCACTCACCAGCCCGAGAGGCTTGTCTGCTCACACGCCGGGGCAGGCGGGGCTGTGAGCTGCGGCTCGGGCTTCGGTCGGAGCGCAGGGAGAGGACTGGGGTTGGCGGCGTGAACACAGCCTTAAGGGGTTAGTGCACCACGGCTAGCCGGGAGGGAGTCCGGGGAAAAGTCTGCACCTGCCGAAGACAAAAGAGACTTTTTCTTCCCTCTTTGTTTCCTGGTGCGCGAGGAGAGGGGTTTAAGAGCGCGGCTTACAGGAACTCCAGAGACGGGCGCGAGCCGCGGCTAAAAGCATGGACCCCAGAGACGGGCGCGAGCCGCGGCTAAAAGCACAGACCCCAGAGACGGGTGGGAGATGCTAAGGCTGCTGCTGCCGCCACCAAGGGGCCTGTGTGCGAGCACAGGTCACTATCCACACCCCTCTTCTGGGGAGCCTGTGCAGCCCGCCACTGCCAGATCCCCGGGATCCAGGGACAATTTCCCCGGGAGAACGCACGGCGGGCCTCAGGCTGGTGCAACGTCACGCTGGCCTCTGCCGCCGCAGGCCCACACCGCACGCCGTGCCCCTCCCTCCCCGCCGGCCTGAGTGCGCCAGAGCCCCCGAATCAGCGGCTCTTTTAACCCCGTACTGTCTGAGCAAAAAACAGACGCCCTCCAGCGACCTACACGGAGAGGCGGGGCCAAATCCAAAGCTGAGCCCCTGGGAGCTGTGAGAACAAAGAAGAGAAAGGGAAATCTCTCCCAGCAGCCTCAGAAGCAGTGGATTAAAGCTCCACAATCAACTTGACGTACCCTGCATCTCTGGAATACATGAATAGACAACGAATCATCCCAAATTGAGGAGGTGGACTTCGAGAGCAAGATCTAGGATTTTTTCCCCTTTTCTTCTTTTTGTGAATGTGTATGTGTATGCTTCTGTGTGAGATCTTGTCTGTATAGCTTTGCTTCCACCATTTGTCCTAGGGTTCTATCCGTCCATTGTTGTTTTTTTTTTTAATTTTTTTCTTAATAATTATAATTTTAATAACTCTATTATACTTTACCTTCTTTCTTTCTTTCTTTCTTTCTTTCTTTCTTTCTTTCTTTCTTTCTTTCTTTCTTTCTTTCTTTCCTTCCTTCGTTCCTTCCTTCCCTCCTTTAGAAAATGAATCATCCCAAATTGAGGAGGTGGACTTTGAGAGCAAGATTTATGATTTTTTCCCCTTTACCTCTTTTTGTGAGGGTGTATGTGTATGCTTCTGTGTAAGATTTTGTGTGTATAGCTTTGCTTCCACCATTTGTCCTAAGGTTCTATCCGTCCCTTTTTTTTTCTAAATAATTATTTTTTAATTCAATAACTTTATTATACTTTATTTTATTTTATGGTATCTTCTGTCTTTTTTCCTTCCTTCCCTCCTTCCTTCCTTCCTTCCTTCCTTCCCTCCTTTCCTTCTTTCTTTCTTTCTTTCTTTCTTTCTTTCTTTCTTTCTTTCTTCCTACTTCTACTAATTCTCTCTACTTTTTCTCCATTTTATTCTCAGCCGTGTGGATGAAAGGCTCTTGGTGCTCCAGCCAGGAGTCAGGGCTCTGCCTCTGAGGTGGGAGAGCCAACTTCAGGACACTGGTCAACAAGAGACCTCCCAGCTCCACATAATATCAAATGGCGAAAATCTCCCAGAGACCTCCATCTTAACACCAGCACCCAGCTTCACTCAACGACCAGCAAGCCACAGTGCTGGACAACCTATGCCAAACAACTAGCAAAACAGGAACACAACCCTACCCATTAGCAGAGAGGCTGCCTAAAATCATAGTAAGTCCTCAGACACCCCAAAACACACCACCAGACGTGGACCTGCCCACTAGAGAGACAAGATCCAGCCTCATCCACCACAACACAGGCACTAGTCCCCTCCACCAGGAAGCCTACACAACCCACTGAACCAACCTTAGCCACTGGAGACAGAATCAAAAACAATGGGAACTACGAACCTGCAGCCTGCAAAAAGGAGACCCCAAACACAGTAAGATAAGCAAAATGAGAAGACAGAAAAACACACAGCAGATGAGGAGGAAGATAAAAATGCACCAGACCTAACAAATGAAGAGGAAATAGACAGTCTACCTGAAAAAGAATTCAGAATAATAATAGTAAAGATGATCCAAAATCTTGGAAATAGAATGGAGAAAATACCAGAAACGTTTAACAAGGACCTAGAAGAAATAAAGATGAAACAAACAATGATGAACAACACAATAAATGAAATGAAAAATACTCTAGATGGGATCAATAGCAGAATAACTGAGGCAGAAGAACGGATAAGTGACCTGGAAGATAAAATAGTGCAAATAACTACTGCAGGGTAGAATAAAGAAAAAAGAATGAAAAGAACTGAGGACAGTCTCAGAGACCTCTGGGACAACATTAAACGCACCAACATTCGAATTATAGGGGTTCCAGAAGAAGAAGAGGAAAAGAAAGGGACTGAGAAAATTTTTGAAGAGATTAGAGTTGAAAACTTCCCTAATATGGGAAAGGAAATAGTTAATCAAGTCCAGGAAGCACAGAGAGTCCCATACAGGATAAATCCAAGGAGAAATACGCCAAGACACATATTAATCAAACTGTCAAAAATTAAATACAAAGAAAGCATATTAAAAGCAGCAAGGGAAAAACAACAAATAACACACAAGGGAATCCCATTAAGGTTAACAGCTGATCTCTCATCAGAAACTCTGCAAGCCAGAAGGGAGTGGCAGGACATACTGAAAGTGATGAAGGAGAAAAACCTGCAACCAAGATTACTCTACCCAGCAAGGATCTCATTCAGATTTGATGGTGAAATTAAAACATTTACAGACAAGCAAAAGCTGAGAGAGTTCAGCACCACCAAACCAGCTTTACAACAAATGCTAAAGGAACTTCTCTAGGCAAGAAACACAAGAGATGGAAAAGACCTACAATAACGAACCCAAAATAATTTAGAAAATGGGAATAGGAACATACATATCGATAATTACCTTAAATGTAAATGGACTAAATGCTCCCACCAAAAGACACAGATTGGCTGAATGGATACAAAAACAAGACCCATATATATGCTGTCTACAAGAGACCCACTTCAGACCTAGAGACACATACAGACTGAAAGTAAAGGGATGGAAAAAGATATTCCATGCAAATGAAAACCAAAAGAAAGCTGAGGTAGCAATTCTCATATCAGACAAAATAGACTTTAAAATAAAGACTATTAGAAGAGACAAAGAAGGACACTACATAATGATCAAGGGATCGATCCAAGAAGACGATATAACAATTGTAAATATTTATGCACCAAACATAGGAGCACCTCAATACATAAGGCAAAAACTAACAGCCATAAAAGGGGAAATCGACAGTAACACATTCATAGTAGGGGACTTTAACACCCCACTTTCACCAATGGACAGATCATCCAAAATGAAAATAAATAAGGAAACACAAGCTTTAAATGATACATTAAACAAGATGGACTTAATTGATACGTGTAGGACACTCCATCCAAAAACAACAGAATACACATTTTTCTCAAGTGCTCATGGAACATTCTCCAGGATAGATCATATCTTGGGTCACAAATCAAGCCTTGGTAAATTTAAGAAAATTGAAATTGTGTCAAGTATCTTTTCCGACCACAACGCCATGACACTAGATATCAATTACAGGAAAAGATCTGTAAAAAATACAAACACATGGAGGCTAAACAATACACTACTTAATAATGAAGTGATCACTGAAGAAATCAAAGAGGAAATCAAAAAATACCTAGAAACAAATGACAATGGAGACACAACGACCCAAAACCTATGGGATGCAGCAAAAGCAGTTCTAAGAGGGAAGTTTATAGCAATACAAGCCCACCTTAAGAAGCAGGAAACATCTCGAATAAACAACCTAACCTTGCACCTCAAGCAATTAGAGAAAGAAGAACAAAAAAACCCCAAAGTTAGCAGAAGGAAAGAAATCATAAAGTTCAGATCAGAAATAAATGAAAAAGAAATGAAGGAAACAAAAGCAAAGATCAATAAAACTAAAAGCTGGTTCTTTGAGAAGATAAACAAAATAGATAAACCATTAGCCAGACTCATCAAGAAAAAAAGAGAGAAGACTCAAATCAATAGAATTAGAAATGAAAAAGGAGAAGTAACAACTGACACTGAAGAAATACAAAAGATCATGAGAGATTACTACAAGCCACTCTATGCCAATAAAATGGACAACCTGGAAGAAGTGGACAAATTCTTAGAAATGTACAACCTGCCACGACTGAATCAGGAAGAAATAGAAAATATGAACAGACCAATCACAAGCACTGAAATTGAAACTGTGATTAAAAATCTTCCAACAAACAAAAGCCCAGGACCAGATGGCTTCACAGGCGAATTCTATCAAACATTTAGAGAGGAGTTAACACCTATCCTTCTCAAACTCTTCCAAAATATAGCAGAGGGAGGAACACTCCCAAATTCCTTCTATGAAGTCACCATCACCTTGATACCAAAACCAGACAAGGATGTCACAAAGAAAGAAAACTACAGGCCAATATCACTGATGAACATAGATGCAAAAATCCTCAACAAAATACTAGCAAACAGAATCGAACAGCACATTAAAAGGATCATACACCATGATCAAGTGGGGTTTATTCCAGGAATGCAAGGATTCTTCAATATATGCAAATCAACCAACATGATACACCGTATTAAGAAATTGAAGGAGAAAAACCATATGATCATCTCAATAGACGCAGAGAAAGCTTTTGACAAAATTCAACACCCATTTATGATAAAAACCCTGCAGAAACTAGGCATAGAGGGAACTTTCCTCAACATAATAAAGGCCATATATGACAAGCCCACAGCAAATTTCATCCTCAATGGTGAAAAACTGAAAGCATTTCCACTAAGATCAGGAACAAGACAAGGTTGCCCACTCTCACCACTCTTATTCAACTTAGTTTTGGAAGTTTTAGCCACAGCAATCAGAGAAGAAAAGGAAATAAAAGGAATCCAAATCAGAAAAGAAGAAGTAAAGCTGTCACTGTTTGCAGATGACATGATACTATACATAGAGAATCCTAAAGATGCTACCAGAAAACTACTAGAGCTAATCAATGAATTTGGTAAAGTAGCAGGATACAAAATTAATGCACAGAAATCTCTGGCATTCCTATATACTCATGATGAAAAATCTGAAAGTGAAATCAAGAAAATACTCCCATTTACCATTGCAACACAAAGAATAAAATATCTAGGAATAGACCTGCCTAAGGAGACAAAAGACCTGTATGCAGAAAATTATAAGACATTGATGAAAGAAATTAAAGATGATACAAATAGATGGAGAGATATACCATGTTCTTGGATTGGAAGAATCAACATTGTGAAAATGACTCTACTATCCAAAGCAATCTATAGATTCAATGCAATCCCTATCAAACTATCACTGGCATTTTTCACAGAACTAGAACAAAAAATTTCACAATTTGTATGGAAACACAAAAGACCCCAAATAGCCAAAGCAATCTTGAGAACGAAAAACGGAGCTGGAGGAATCACGCTCCCTGACTTCAGACTATACTACAAAGCTACAGTAATCAAGACAGTATGGTACTGGCACAAAAACAGAAAGATAGATCAATGGTACAGGATACAAAGCCCAGAGATAAACCCACGCACATATGGACACCTTATCTTTGATAAAGGTTGCAGGAATGTACAGTGGAGAAAGGACAGCCTCTTCAATAAGTGGGGCTGGGAAAACTGCCAGGTACATGTAAAAGTATGAGATTAGATCACTCCCTAATAGCATACACAATAATAAGCTCAAAATGGATTAAAGACCTAAATGTGAGGCCAGAAACTATCAAACTCTTAGAGGAAAACATAGGCAGAACACTCTATGACCTAAATCACAGCAAGATCATTTTTGACCCACCTCCTAGAGAAATGGAAATAAAAATAAACAAATGAGACCTAATGAAACTTCAAAGCTTTTGCACAGCAAAGGAAACCATAAACAAGACCAAAAGACAACCCTCAGAATGGGAGAAAATATTTGCAAATGAAGCAACTGACAAAGGATTAATCTCCAAAATTTACAAGCAGCTCATGCAGCTCAATAACAAAAAAACAAACAACCCAATCCAAACATGGGCAGAAGACCTAAATAGACAGTTTTCCAAAGAAGATATGCAGACTGCCAACAAACACATGAAAGAATGCTCAACATCATTAATCATTAGAGAAATGCAAATCAAAACTACAATGAGATATCATCTCACACCAGTCAAAATGACCATCATCAAAAAATCTAGAAACAATAAATGCTGGAGAGGGTGTGGAGGAAAGGGAACACTCTTGCACTGCTGGTGGGACTGTGAATTGGTTCAGGCACTATGGAGAACAGTATGGAGGTTCCTTAAAAAACTACAAATGGAACTACCATATGACCCAGCAATCCCACTACTGGGCATATACCCTGAGAAAACCAAAATTCAGAAAGAGTCATGTACCAAAATGTTCATTGCAGCTCTATTTACAATAGCCCAGAGATGGAAACAACCTAAGTGCCCATCATCAGATGAATGGATAAAGAAGATGTGGCACATATATACAATGGCATATTACTCAGCCATAAAAAGAAACGAAACTGAGCTATTTGTAATGAGGTGGATAGACCTAGAGTCTGTCATACAGAGTGAAGTAAGTCAGAAAGAGAAAGATAAATACCGTATGCTAACACATATCTATGGAATTTAAGGGGGAAAAAATGTCATGAAGAACCTAGGGGTAAGACAGGAATAAAGACACAGACCTACTAGAGAATGGACTTGAGGATATGGGGAGGGGGAAGGGTGAGCTGTGATAGGGCGAGAGAGAGGCATGGACATATATACACTAACAAACGTAAGGTAGATAGCTAGTGGGAAGCAGCCGCATGGCACAGGGATATCGGCTCGGTGCTTTGTGACCGCCTGGAGGGGTGGGATAGGGAGGGTGGAAGTGAAGGAGATGCAAGAGGGAAGAGATATGGGAACATATGTGTATGTATAACTGATTCACTTTGTTATAAAGCAGATACTAACACACCATTGTAAAGCAATTATACCCCAATAAAGATGTTAAAAAAAGAAGAAGATGTGGCACATATATACAATGGAACATTACTCAGCCATAAAAAGAAACGAAACTGAGTTATTTGTAATGAGGTGTATGGACCTAGAGACTGTCACACAGAGTGAAGTAAGTGAGAAAGAGAAAAACAAATACAGTATGCTAACGCATATATATGGAATCTTTAAAAAAAATGGTACTGATGAACCTAGTTCCAGGGCAGGAATAAAGAGGTAGACATATGGGACTTCCCTGGTGGCACAGTGGTTAAGAATCCGCCTGCCAATGCAGGGGACGTGGGTTCGAGCCATGGTCCGGAAAGATCCCACATGCCACAGAGCAACTAAGCCCATGAGCCACAACTACTGAGCCTGCGCTCTAGACCCTACGAGCCACAACTACTGAGCCTGTGTGCCACAACTACTGAAGCCCAAGCACTCTAGGGCCCATTCTCCATACAAAAGAAGTCACCGCAATGAGAAGCCCATGCACCACAAAGTAGAGTAGCCCCGGCTCACCACAACTAAAGAAAGCCCACGTGTAGCAACGAAGACCCAATGCAGCCATAAATAAATAAATAAATAAATAAATAAGAGGTAGACGTAGAAAGTGGACTTGAGGACATGGGGTAGGAGGGCGAAGCTAGGGCGAAGCTGAGGCGAAGTGAGAATAGCATCGACATATACACACTACCGAATGTAAAATATGCTGGGAAGAAGCAGCATAGCACAGGGAGATCGCCTCAATGCTTTGCGATGACCTAGAGGGGTGGGATAGGGAGAATGGGAGGGAGGCTCAAGAGGGAGGGGTATGGAGACATGGGTATGCATACGACTGATTCTATTTGTTGTGCAACAGAAACTAACACAGTATTGTGAAGCAATTATACTTCAATAAAGATCTAGTAAAAAATAAATTTAAAAAATAAAAAGTAAAATCAAAAGATAAAAAGATGGACAATAAGAGGGGAAAAATAAGACACTTAAAGAATCATTACAGAATGTCCAACATCTGACTGATAGGATTTCCAGAAAAAGGAAACAGAAAAAAAAAAAAAAAAAAAAGGATGGAAAGAAATCAGGAAATAAATCAAAGAAAATATCTCAGGACTAAAAAACATGCAATTTAGACATGCAATCTCAGATCTAAAAGCCCACTAAATGCCAGCCCAATGAATAAAAAAAAGACACCAAGTCACAGAATGAAATTTCAGGATACAGTAAGTCCCCTACATACGAATGAGTTCCATTCCAAGCGCACCTTTGTAAGTCCAGTTTGTTCGTAAGTCCACAAAGTTAGCCTAGGTACCCAACTAACACAATCGGCTATATAGTGCTGTATTGTAATAGGTTTATAATACTTTTCACACAAATAATACATAAAAACAATCAAAAGAATAAAGAAAACATTTTTAATCTTACAGTACAGTACCTTGAAAATTACAGTAGTACCGTACAACAGCTGGCATACAGGGGCTTGCATTCAAGTGAACAGGCAAGAAGCGTTACTGACTGGAAGAGAGAGAGGAGGTGGGAGATGGTAGAGCTGAAGGATTGTCAGCAATGGAGATGGAAAGCAATTTCACTCACACCTGACGTTGATGGCACAGGTTCTGGTTCCTTGCTGGATTCAATTCTATCTACCCTCTTGAAAAAATGATCCAGTGATGTCTGGGTAGTAGCTCTTTTTTTCCCATCATAGATGACACTGTAGCACTGGATTGCATTCTGAACGGCTGCTGCAACTTTTGTGTACCGTTCCACACTCGGGTCCTGGGCCTCAAAGACTAACAGTGCCTCCTCAAATAAAGAAAATCCCCTTGCCATTTCCCGTGTCGTGACTCTCTTCGATTCTTCAGTTACTTCTTCCTCTTGTCTATCTTCGTCCCTTATCTGGGCCTCCAATTCCATCAGGTCTTCATTAGTAAGCTCCTCATGTTACACAGCATGGAGTTCAACAAAGCCATCCTCTTGCAGATCTAGCTCCAGCTTCTTGCTGAGGGTCACTAAGTTGCTGAAGACCTCTTTGGACTCTTCATCCACCTTCTCAAATCCACAAAAATCGTGAACAAACTTCAGGCAAATGTTCTTCCAAACCCCATTCATGGTGACGACTGTAACCTCATGCCAAGCAGAGTCAATGCTTTTATGGCCTTGTAGATATTACAATCCTTCCAAAATTGTCACAAGGTTGTTCCTGATTTGTCACTTGCCTTTACTGCCTGACGAAAAGTGTAACGTAAATAATATTTCTTGAAAGTCGCTATAACTCCCTAGTCTATAGGTTGCATGAGCGACGTAGTATTTGGTGGCAGGTGCACTATTTTGACATTGGGATGAACGTTGTCCATGAATGTGGGTGGCCCGAAGCACTGTCAAGCAGCAAAAATTGTTGAATGGGACATCCTTCTCCAAGCAATATTTCTCTACCTCTGGCATAAGGTGGTGGAAAAACCAGTCCTGGAAAATGGCCTGTGTAACCCAGGCTTTGGGGTTACTTTCCACATAACAGGAAGAGAGCTCTTGGCTATGTTTCTAAGGGCTTTTGGGTTCTCTGAATGATAAACTGAGGCTTCAGCTTCATATCGCCGGAAGCATTGCCACCAAACTAGAGTTAACCTATCCTTTGCTGCTTTATAGGCTGGCATCAAGTTCTCCTCCTTACTGATATAACTTTGGTCTGGCATCCTCCTCCAGTACAGTCCTGTCTCATCCACAGTAAAAACCTGCTCGGGTAAATACGTGCCTTCATCAATAATTTCTCAAAGTGTTTCACGAAATTCCCAGGCAGCTACTGTATCTGTACTCACTGCCTCGCCACTTACTTTTACGTTGTGAAGGTTGGCTCTAGCCTTGAACTGATGAAACCAGCCATGGCTGGCATTAAAAGATGCGCCCTCTGATTCTTCACCGTGTTTCTTCTTCAAGTCTTCATAAAGGCTTTTAGCTTCCTCTTGAATTAGCATTAAGCTGAGCAGGACTTGACGCTGATGCTGATCCTGCATCCACACACTGAGAAATTTCTCCATCTCCTCCATCACTTTTCCACATTTCTTCAATATTATTATCAACATCATTAGCACAGCAGACTTCACATGTTCCATGCTCTTGTCCTTGTTCTTTAGAATCGTGCTGATGGTTGAACAATTCATATAATAAAAACAAGTGACATCTACCATCTTTTCGCCCTGCTCCACTCTCAATTATGTTCACTTTTGTTTCCATCGTTATCGCTTAGTACTTCTTAGCAGTACCAGCTACATCACTGCTGTTTTTAGACTTGCTTCTGGGCATCCTGGGCTTGAAATAAAGATACTGTACTACTGTACTCTGTGAAGTACACAAAAGCACAACCATTTGTAGAGGATGCACGCACATGCCAATGTACGCCAGACACATGAACTTACATGATTGGACATGCAAATGCACGTTCGTATCTTTGAAAGTTTGCAACTTGAAGGTTTGTATGTAAGGGACTTACCGTACTAAGAATAAACTTAAAACTTCTAAGGGATTGGAGGAGGAGATAATTACACAAAACGTATCAGTAATCAGAATAGGCATCAAACTTCTTGATAGCGATGGAGTTCACAAAACAATGAAGCAAAGCCTTTCTGGTTTGGAGCAGAAGATATTTTCATCCTAGAATTAAGTAACAATCAACTATGAGGGTAAATATGGAAGGACATCTGTGCACCCTTTCTCAGAAAACTACTGAAGATGGGTCCCAGTAAAATGAGGGACCTAACAAAAAAGAAGAAAACATGAAAGCTGGGAAACAAGGAATGTCATACATAAAACTACTAGAGGGACTTCGGTCCTGGGACGAAAATCCAGGTAGCAACCAATCCAGACAGGAGCAGGAGGACAGAGATAATCAATAGACTATCTGAAATGGTAAATGTAGTGTTGATAAGCTTCTGAAAGTCTAATTAAACATTTGGTTAGAGTAACAGAAAACTGGTAAGATGAAAAGCTAGGCAGTTCTTACCGCCAAAGAAAACGAACAGCTGTACAATGACGGAAAAGTAATGAAAGTATGCTTAATTGGTTTACTGATGACCAACACTTACATAATAATGTAAATACTAAATACTGAATTAACTAGAAATTAGCTTAGGATTATATTAAGAGGATAGGGAAAGGGAAGTATATGCGGGTGTGGCGTTAATAAAGTCTAAAATTTATAAATCAAGAAACAGCAGTATAGCTATAGGCATATTATATCAGGAAAAACTGCCAACGATTTAAAAGCCTCAGCTCAGGGGAGAGAGAAAGCACTGCTTTTTAAAATTTTTAATATAAACTTTGTAGTATTATTTAACATTTTGTATAATTTTGATTTTTAAAATATTTATACTGCCCCCTAAGAAAAGAAGCAATGAGAATAAATCCAGAGATTATTCATATTTTAGCTTGTACCATGCATTAATGCCAACACTCTACTTGGTTCAAATTCTCTTTGGAGATCCAACATTTGCTGAATTTAAAAAAAGCTCATTGCTCCATATGTCCTGTCTCCCTCAGCGACCAATATTTGAATTTTCAAAGATTGTATTTGAAATACTTCAAATATTGAAGTACTTAATATTTGAATTACTTCAACTATTGAAGTAATTCAATATTTGAATTACAGTGGATAAAAAAATTTCTCTTCTAGTTCCTGTGTGTGATTAGTGACTATCCCAAAGCATGAAATATGATTTAAAAATATTTGTTCTCTGAATGTTCATTTATTCTTCATATTTACTACATCACCTCTGCATGGAATTTGATAACCAAATGAAAGCCTCCCTTACTCTGCTTTGCGTTAGCCTGGTTCTCCTTCAATCCCCTCTAAGGTCATGACTCCATTACATCATTTAGGGTCTTCTCTGCTGTAACTCCTAATTTATGTAATTACTACATTTCACCTTAAAAATTGCCAAACATTCAGTGTTCTATAAACAACAGTATTGTGCATATTTTTGCTAACAACAAATATACATGTATTACAGTAAAGAAGTTTATAAATTCAGAACCTATTAACAATCTAGAGTAAATACACTTTTAGCATAATAAAATGTATTTTTCTGAAGTCTATGTGACAGTAAATAACTATCATAGAATTGAATTAATCAAACATAGACTCAATATTCTTTTTTTTTAATTTTTAAAAATATTCTAGGGAATTCCCTGGTGGTCCAGTGGTTAGGACTCGGCACTTTCACTCCTGGGGTCTGGGTTCAATCCCTGGTCAGGGAACTAAGATCCCATAAACCTCACAGCACTGCCAAAAAAAAAAAACAAAAACAAAAAACCCACTCCCGTGTATTCTTAATGTAGGAATCAACAGGTAATATAGTAGAAAACAAAGTACAGGTGACAGATGGCAACTAAAATGCCTTCAGGCACAACATGCAACATACTTACTATTTTCTGAATAAAAAATCTAGACCCAGGGCTTCCCTGGTGGCGCAGTGGTTGAGAGTCCTCCTGCCGATGCAGGGGACACGGGTTCGTGCCCCAGTCCAGGAAGATCCCACATGCCGCGGAGCGGCTAGGTCCGTGAGCCATGGCTGCTGAGCCTGTGCGTCCGGAGGCTGTGCTCTGCAACGGGAGAGGCCACAACAGTGAGAGGCCCGCGTACTGCAAAAAAAAAAAAAAAAAAAAATCTAGACCCAGATAAGCAGAAATGCTTTGGGAGGAAAATAATAAATAACTTGAAACCCAAAACTGTCCCAGAAAATCCAAAATGTGTCACTGGAAGTACACATCATTATAAACACAGGGAGAGACACCATTCAATCAAAGTATACAGTGAGGGTCCATTCAATACTCATTTATCCATTTAGAATTCAACTGCATATTCTCAGCAAATTTTTTTTTTAAAAAAGAGAAATAAAAATCTAAGTAGTACAGGCAATTATGCTTCTGTTAAAATCAATGAACATATGCCCTTGCTAATGGATATGATCAAACCTAAATTGTTCTACTGATGTTGACAAACCTGTGAAGAGAATGTATGATTTTATTTGAAGGGTATCCTTGACCATGGGTAAAGAACTCAGAAGCATTGCCCGTGTCACCAGGCCATGAGTAGTGGTGTCTTCTTTGCTGCCTATCAGTTTTACAGATGACTAGTTCAACCAGTGGAACTCTCTACTAATATGTTGGTTCCACTATCTAATAATACACTAATCCTTTTCAAAGGAGGGCCTCATTTTGTGGTCAAGCTGGTAGAAGGCCAACTCTTTTCCCTGTTCTCTGAAGAACATTGACAAATGGATTTCTCTCTTGAGTTCAATTATGTTAATCCAGAAAGAGCACACATTTTGGAATCAGAGGGATCTAGATTTAGGTAATTTACTTAACTCCCTTGAGCTTCAGTTTCTATGTCTAGAAAGTGAGAGAAATAATAATATCTATATTATATATATATGGTACTATATCTTGAGGGTACTATATCTACATTATAAGCCTGTGTGCTTCTCACAATACATGCTGTAGAATACATATTCAATTTTAGTTTGTGCCACTCCTTTTCTACTTGACTTCTTCTAGTCTGAGGGCTAACACTAACAATTTCTTTCCCTAATTTATTTAGCTTGGTTTTCTTATCTCTAGAGAATTCCTGCCTCACTAGATTACTATGAGGACACATATAGAAAAACAATGGGAGGACTTCTCTGGTGGCGCAGTGGTTAAGAATCCTCCTGCCAATGCAGGGGACATGGGTTCAATCCCTGGTCTGGGAAGATCCCACATGCTGCAGAGCAATTAAGCCCGTGTGCCACAACTACTAAGCCTGCATGCCTAGAGACTGTGCTCTGCAACAAGAGAAGGCACTGCAATAAGCCCACACACTGCAACAAAGAGTAGTCCCCACTCGCCACAACTAGAGAAAGCCCATGCACAACAACGAAGACCCAACGCAGGTAAAAATAAAAATAAAATAAAATAAATAAATTTATTTAAAAAAAAGAAAGGAAAACAATGGTAGAGATGTCAAATCCTTTAAACAAAAGTCTCCTGTATTCAGATGAGTTATTTGTTCCTTCTTTCTTTAGGTATGTGGACAATCATCTCACCTTGTTTTATGAGCAAAACTGCTACAGATATAACCATCAGAGATTTATAGATGTGGCAGAGCTAACCAAGGAAATCTTTAGGAAACATTCGAGGGCCTCAGCTTCACTCTTTAATTAGAGTGTGGTTAACAGATAGTACTGTTATACATTCTCTTGTGTAGAAACTGCCTCTAGGCTGAGCTGGAAGAGTTCCACAGTGTCCTGGACCTCTGAATACAAAACCCAGGAGTCTAGCTTGAAACTGGAGAGTCATCCTCAACTCTTTCCTGAACTCTCATCTCAATACTGATTAAACATATCTTGAATTAGTCACTTCATCTCCGTCTCCAATGCCAATGCCCCAGGTCAGGCCCCCACTGGCTCTCAGCTAGATACCAGCAAAAGTCAGCCACCTGCTCACCTAATCTCCAGTCCTTCCTGATCAACCCAACTCCTTGCTGTCAACAGAGGGCTCTGTTTAAAAAATTAACTCCATCAGACAAGTTACACGGCTGATGAAAACAATGGCCCCTCCACCACCCCCAAAGAAAGCCAGAATTCCTTGACCTGCAAAAGAGCCTCCTTTATATTCTAACCCAGGCTACCTTTCTAGCCTCACCAATTCCACCCAACACCACCACCCCCTCCCACTCAATTGCTTAGTGAAACAACATAGCATTGTGTCTAAAACTAATGCTAATCAATTCTCCACTTCTTCCTTTTAGTAATGGAATGCTCAAGTTTTCGCTGAGCACCAGGACACCCTAAGTGTGATCATGTGACTAGATTGTGACCAATGGGTGTAAAGGAAAGTGTTGTGTGCTTATTTTTGAGTTTCGTCATTAAAAGGAAGTTTCTTGCTCAAAAAAACCAAAATAGTACTGTTATGTTAAGAAGACTGTTCAAACCACAGCCAAGTAAAATCCAGAAACTAAAATGACCCATTATCTGCTGAATAAGAGAAATAGAACATTCAAGAAATTTAAAGTAAGATCAGTCTGTCAGCAGAATTTCTTAAGAATTTCAAACTTCTGGGCTTCCCTGGTGGCGCAGTGGTTGAGGGTCCGCCTGCCGATGCAGGGGACACGGGTTCGTGCCCCGGTCCGGGAGGATCCCACATGCCGCGGGGCGGCTGGGCCCGTGAGCCATGGCCGCTGAGCCTGCACGTCCGGAGCCTGTGCTTTGCAACGGGAGAGGCCACAACAGTCACAACAGTGAGAGGCCCGCGTACAGGAAAAAAAAAAAAAAAAGCACTTCAAACTTCCTTTTCAGACCCAGGAAATTTTCTTTAAAAGAGAAACTTAGAAATGCATTGTTGGCAGGAATTAGAAAGAAGCAAAGAAGAAACTTTTTTTTTTTAAGTTAATACATGCCTAATCTAGACGCTATGTGGCTATTATGTCATTTTTAAGTGCCAAGTTCAAAGTAAAGAAGCTGACTTTTACATCTCAGTATACTGTTCCCAGAATAATTCATCTTATTCCACTGTAGGCAAAAGTCTAAAAAACATTTTGAATCTTTACCAGTTCCAGGCTATAACATGCACTCAGTAGCAGTCCCTTCGTCATATAGGTAAATCCCTTTCTCAGAACTCAACCTTGAGCTACGGGCTAGGATCTAAGGTCTGGGGCCTGAGTTATTGGTTAGGATTTCTATATTGACTTGATCCTCTACTTAGAGAGCCTGGGCCAGTATCATGACCAAGTTTCCTGACAGGAAATTGCTTTTTTCTCTCTCTTGAAATGAGATTTAACAAAAGAGCAAGAACACCTCTGCCCTCTCCCTATGAGAGTAGACTTTAATTAGCCACAGTCAAATCAAGAGCAGAAACCACAGAGTAATTTAAACAGGGGGAGCTCACTATAAAGAATTATTGAGCAATGATAGGAGAGTAACTATAAAGATGGAATGAGAGCTCTAAAGGGTGCTGAAGAACTGAGGGAAAGAACTAAAAACGAGGAACCTGGAGGAGATCAAACTTCAAAGTTTGCTGAAGAAGGTATGGTTAAAGCCCACTTGATGCAGAGAAATTGCCTAGGCCAGACATGGCCCAGAGTTGCCAGGAAAGCAGAAACAACCCTCTGGACACAGGTTCTTTTAAAGAAAAGCAAGATATGTGAATATACTTAATGCCACTGAACTGTACACTTAAAAATGGTTGCAATGGTAAATTTTATGTTATATAGGTTTTACCACAATAAAAAGGTTTTTTTAAGTGAGATATAAAATCAGGGAGAGGGAATTCCCTGCTGGTCCAGTGGTTAGGACTCCACGTTTTCACTGCCCTTAAGGGCAGGGGTTCAATCCCTGGTCGGGGAACTAAAATCCTGCAAGCTGTGAGGCACATGGCCAAAACATAAAATGAAATGAAACAAAACGAAATGAAATAAAGGAGAGTCGTTCCTAAATCTACGGCATTGTATTTATCAGATTATCTTTAGTGATGGAGTGAACCCCAAGGTTAAAATGTTTAGAAAGGTGGAAGTCCAATTTTTCCCTCACTTGCAACTATGGAACTAGCCTTGGTTGGAAAGAAAGAAGTCACTTCCCACATCACAGGGGTAATTTTGTCTTCCTAACAGTTGAAGAGTTTTCTTCTAGAACTATGACTCAACTCTTTGGGGGAGAGTTCCTTATCATGGTATGGTAGCTGAGGTATTTCCACTAAGTAGAATGGTCATGACATATTTAATATATTAAAACCTTTTTTAAGAAATCCATTTCACATTTTAAAAATTTATTCTCAACTTCAGAAATAATTGTAAAATGACTGCCAAAGACTACTTTTAATTATAGTAATAAGCAAGGAACTAATGGGGGTATTCAGTTAAAATGGAAGAAAATGCTTCCACTCAGCCTTATTTCCACATTTCATTCCTCACTTAGCCCAAACCATCTTCTAATACAATACAATCAGTTTAATCATGACAAGGTGATCATTAGTATTTAGTCCTAGCAAAATGGGCCTGGTGAGTTTTTTGATTTGCACATTCTTTGTTTGGGAATATTGCCTTAAATAACTGTATGGCAAATAAAATGACTCGGCAGGCCCACGCAGAGAAGGGAGTATTCTCAATAGCAAGTTGCCTTTATATGGGCATCTTTCTACATTCTAAAATTATGTCTCCATTATCTTGGTTAGAGTTCAACACTTTTAAATCTATAAGAAATATGTGATGCATGAGTGCATATGATGATTCACAGATTTGAAATAACACCTACTCTCCTTCGGTTCTGGCACAAAATGGGTCGGTGAAGCCTGCAATTAAGAAAGTTATAATAGCCTGTCTTGCCACAAGGATGGTGACATCAATATACACATCCAGAGCATAAATATGAGCAAAAATGAGTTTAGAAAACAGTCTACTCCAGCAATGGCTGGTGTCTTGGTGCCTTTGCCATGTCATCTAAATTTTTGTCACTAATAATAACATTAATAATATTTACTAAATACTGTTATGTTGTTTCTTGTAGTCATCAGAACAGCCCTATGAGGTAGATACTATGACGGTTCCTATTTTACAGATGAAGAGAGATTAAATAAGTTGCCCAAGATCATACTCTTAGCCAGTGGTAGAGCTTGGATTTGAACCCAGATCTCTGACTCAGAGGTTCACTCTTTTGATCGGGACTAGTTACATAATTTGAAAAGCCCAGTACAAAATGAAAATGTGGGGAGCCCTGTTCAAAAATTATTAATAAGCACAGGGCCCTGTGTGATTTCACATGTTATACACGCATGAGCTGGCAGTGCTCTTAAGCATATCACTTCCTTCCACCGTGTCCTTCATCCCCATGCCTCAACCAAATTCAGCAAATATTTTGTCCAACCCACAACTCCACTGTAAGAGGTGCTGCAGGTCCTGCATGGATTCCTAAGAGACACATGTCCAGTCTGGAGACAAACATTTATTTCTCAGTCAATCCTTTTATTTGCTGAGATTTCACATTATGCTCAACAGCAGAAAGTATCCCATAATTTTATGAGTTTTGAATATCAACCTTCTCTTTGGTTGGTCCCTAACACCTCCCTTTTTTAAAAAATATTTTTATTTTACACCTTTACTGGAGTATAGTTGCTTTACAATGTTGTGTTAGTTTCTGCTGTATAACAAAGTGAATCAGCTATATGCACACATATATCCCCATATCCCTTCCCTCCCACCCTCCCTATCCCACCCCTCTAGGTGGTCACAAAGCACCAAGCTGATCTCCTTGTGCTATTCAGCTGCTTCCCACTAGCTATCAATTTTACACTTGGTAGTGTATATACGTCAATGCTACTCTCTCACTTCGTCCCAGCTTCCCCTTCCCCTCAACCCCATGTCCTCAATCCATTCTCTATGTCTGCGTCTTTATTCCTGTCCTACCCCTAGGTTCATCAGAACCATTTTTTTTAGATTCCATAGCATACAGTATTTGTTTTTCTCCTTCTGACTTACTTCACTCTGTATGACAGTCTCTAGGTCCATCCACCTCACCACAAATAACTCAGTTTCATTTCTTTTTATGGCTGAGTAATATTTCATTGTATATATGTGCCACATCTTCTTTATCCATTCATCTGACGATGGACACTTATGTTGCTTCCATGACCTGGCTATTGTAAATAGTGCTGCAATGAACATTGTGGTACATGTCTCTTTTTGAGTTATGGTTTTCTTAGGGTATATGCCCAATAGTGGGATTGCTGGATCATACGGTAGTTCTATTTTTAGTTTTTTAAGGAACCTCCATACTGTTCTCCATAGCTAACACCTCCTTTTTAATTAGTCTGCTTCCCTGTTTTAAAAAATAAATAAGTAACTTAGCCATTTCCACTGCAATTTTAAGCATATAATATCACAGTGTCATGTACTGCTCCTTCCCACTGTGATTATTTGCAGCTGCTTCACCCTAATGATGGGAAAAGGCCTCAGATCCTCATAATTGTAGGGTCCTGATTAATGAGCTCTTTGCCTCTCTGGATCTCCTATTGAAGATCTTTCCAAACCTTTCACTTGGCACCTTCATTCAAATGGAATGTCTGGAGCTTGGTGGATGGCATGTTTTAGTGTAAACCTTTTACCGTCCAACACATATCTCGAGAACAAAGGAAATCTGTTTGCAGAGTTTATAGAGTAATTGGGACATGCAAGTTACATTTCTAGGGAAATGAACTGGTTGTGTGTGGATATCTGTGGTGGAGGAGAGTTTGGAGCCTGAGGACTACAAGACAGAGAAGGCATAATCTCTGCCCCTGGTGGGGCTTTCCACCTAATCTGACGCCTAGCCCCAGACTACCCCATCCTCACACACCTTTTTACTGTGATTTCTTTTTCTACAAGAAATTTTTTTAAATTAATTAATTTATTTATTTTTATTCATTTATTTTTGGTTGCGTTGGGTCTTCATTGCTGTGTGCGGGCTTTCTCTAGTTGCGACGAGAGGGGTCTACTCTTTGTTGCAGTGCGTGGGCTTTCTCTAGTTGCGACGAGAGGGGTCTACTCTTTGTTGCAGTGCGTGGGCTTCTCACTGCGGTGGCTTCTCTTGTTGCGGAGCACGGGCTCTAAGCACGCAGACATCAGTAGTGTGGCATGCGGGCTTCAGTAGTTGTGGCTCACGAGCTCCAGAGCACAGGCTCAGTGGTTGTGGTGCACAGGCATATTTGCACCGCAGCATGTGGGATCTTCCCAGACCAGGGCTTGAACCCGTTTCCGCTGCATTGGCAGGCGGCTTCTTAACCACTGCGCCACCAGGAAAGTCCCTCTACAAGAAATTTTGACTATTCCTATCTTTCTTTCTTCCTAATACGGGGTAAGAACGGAAGAATCACAGGCAGCCCCCACCTGAGACTCTTCATACTTTAGAATTTAAATATGGGCTCCTGAAATTGGTGCCTCCCTACCTCTCATGGATAAAGCTGAATGAGATTATAGATAACTTATAAATTCTGCATAGAAAGAATAAGGCACAAGAAAATATCTAAAAGAGTAGTTCTCAATTGTATCAGACCCACTATACCCTTTTTATAATGAAATATCCCTTCATTGTCTTGAAAGGGAATTCATAGATGATATAACCTACCAACACACAGAAAAAAAAAAAACTTTTTACAATTAACATAATGCTCCAAGTGTGATATAAAGGAGAAATAAAAAATTAGAGTTAGGGTTATGTTCAGATAATTATAAATAGGTTTTTCACCCACATCAATGCCTTAAAGGACATTTGATAGTTGGGCAGGACAATTTCTATATCCTATGGAACTGTTCCAAACATCTGTCAATCCTGGCCCTCAGCCACCAAATACCAGTTAGCATGTCTTCAATCACTGTAATAACCAAAAACGCACCCACATTTCCTCTAACACATCCTAAAGGTGGTACTGCCCCTGTTGAGAACCACTGGTCTAAGTAGGAGTGCCTGTGTATTGGATTCTCCCTTGGTTAGGATTTCTACATAATAGAACAAGATATACTTGCCATACTCCCAGGCTAAGAGATCCAGGGTTTAACAAGCCTGAACTCAACAAGCATGCATTTTCTATTTGTACACAACTATTTTTAGGACACCAGTTTTAAAATAGTACACACACACACACGCCACATTCACCAAGGTCTCTGACCACGAAGAGTGATGATGCTTTGGTTAGGGAGTGGCCATGCTATGTATAGACTAATGGTTATGTAGAGTGAAGTAGAAAGAGCATTTATTTTGTGCCATATTTAAAACTTAGGGAGGTGGAATTGATGGGTGTGTCGATGTAATATGCTGGTTGGCCTTGTACCTTGTTTCTTGGTCCTCTCTGACACTTACCTTGGATTGTAAACAAAGGCTGTCTCTCTGCCTGCTGAATACAAAATTGAAGCCAAACAGGGACCCAAAGGGAATAAGAGTCCCTTCACCCTCATGCCCCTTGACATACACCCCTAATTAGGATCAATCCAAATATCATTCACCAGACACTTAGAAAGATACTGAGATATGGCCAAAAAGAAAAAGGAAAAAAAATTGAATGTCTGTGGAAACTTCTGTGAGTCACCCTCTAGCATTTACCAGAGTTCAGTGTTTTGCTGCCAGAACAAGCTAATATTTGAATGGAAGAAAAATTCTAAACAACCTAAGGGAAAACTTACACAGCAAAATCCCTCTACACCATGACCCATGATATAACATTTGCCCCTCTTAGATTATGCTCATCCAAGAGCATGCTTAACCACAAGCATGATTTCTGGGTGGTATAGTTCTTACATGGGCCATTTAGAAGAAATTGGGTTTGAATCAATCCATGGGAGAGAAAAAAATGTGTTCCAACTAAGGAAACCATTCATTCATTCATGCATACATTCATTTGTTTCCTTTCTCAGCTTAATTTCACTTATAATACATTGCAGGTACCCTTAGCTCCCTTGCCCCTTCTGACACTGAGAAGTTCGCTTGACTAAACAATGATCCTTGTTAAAGGCAAGGCTCCCTGTAGTCCATGCTTACACCTGTGCAGCTAAATGCGCCTGGTGAAGAACCAAACCATGCAGAGATCCCACTTTAAATTTATGATCATAAACCTTGAGGTGGCCCTTAATCCTGCCAGCAATCATACTATATTTCCCAAATCCTTTTATTATCCCTCTCTCTCGGGTAGTATATCATACCTTAACCTCTGTCCTCAAACCTCAAATACCTACTCACCACCCATTTTCATTCTCTGTTGATGACCTTGCTTCCTATTTCACTGAGGAAATAGAGTCAGAAGAGAGCTCCCACAAACACCCACCACCTGCATCAGTGCCCAAGTCCTGGGCTTCTTTACTATGGCCGGTCTTCCGCTTATATCTCTGGTTCCTCCTCGGTCTTCTTTGTTGGTTCTCTTCAAGTCTCTGACCTCCAAAACTTGGGGTATTCCAAAATTCATTCCTTGGACCTCTTCTCTTTATTTTCTTCACTTGCTTATTTCATGATCTCATCTAGTCTTATGGTCTTTAATATGATCCAATATATGTTGTGTCCAGCCTGCATTTCTCCCCTGAACTCCAGACTCACATATCCAGCTGCCTCCTTAAATCTCCACTTGGATGACTAATAGACATCTCAATTTAACAAGTCCAAAACTGAACCCTGACCTCCTCTTTCTACCTCCCTACTGCCAAACCCTGTGCCTCTTCTACTTTTCCCCAGTTGCTCAAGCCAAAACCTGAAAGTCATCCCTGATGCTTTTCTTCCTCTCATTCCCCACATCTTACTTGTCAGCTTAACCATCAACATATGTCCAGAATCTGACCACTTCTCATCACTTCCACTATCACTACCACTGTCTCTCACCTAAATCACTGCAGGAGCCTCCCAACTAGCTTCCCATCTTCCATCTTTCACACCATTCAGGCTCTTCTCAACACACAAGTCAGAGTGATGCTGATAAAACATAAATCAGAGAGGGTCACCCTTCTGCTCAAAAACCTTCCAATGACATTTTTAGTAAAAGCTCAACTCCTAAAATTCCTATAAAGCCCTTCATGCTCTGCCCTGGCCCATTGCTTCTCCACCTTCATCCCCTGCTTCCTTCTCCCTTGCATGTTCCATTCTAGTAGGACTCTCTCTACGCTTTGCCATTCCTTAAAATTTACAGGCACCTCAAGACCCTTGTACTTGCTGATCCTGGATGTTCTTCCCCAAGACATGACTCACTCACTCACCTCCTTCCCTCAGAAGTCACCTTCTCATTGAGCCCTTCTCTGTTTTATTTTTTAACATTTATTTATTTTTATTTATTTATTTTGGTTGCACCAGGTCTTCGTTGCAGCTTGAGGACTTCTTAGTTGCAGCATGCGTGCAGGATCTAGTTCCCTGACCAAGGATCAAACCTGGGTCCCCTGCATTGGGAGCACAGAGACTTACCCACTGGACCACCAGGGAAGCCCTGAGCCCTTCTCTGTTTACGCGTCTGTGATGGCTCATTGTATGTGTCAACTTGACTCGGCCATGGGATGCCCAGACATTTGGTCAAACATTATGCTGGCTTTCAGACTAGGACTGGAACCACACTACTGGCTTTGCTAGGTCTCCAGCTTGCCAACTGCAGATCCTGGGACTTCTCAGCCCTGCTATGGGCCCCCTTCTCAGCCTCCATAATCACATGAGCCAATTCCTTATAATAAATCATATATATATGTAATGATAGATAGATAGATAAGTAGATAGATATTGAATAGATAGATAATATACCTCATGGGACTGTTATGGGGATTAAATGACTGAATATGCAGTGCTTGTAAGAATGCCTAGTGGGCCACCTATAGTATTATAGTAAGTGCTATACTAAGTAAACTAAATTATATGTATATATACACATATCTGCCTAAAGTACAGAGTATATAGTGGTAGCACCAAAGATGGGAAGGGTCAATTTCCCCTTAGACACAAGGAAACCTTCACAGAGAAGGTAATATTTAATGTGAATCTTGGAGACTGAAGAACTGTTTACTAGACCAACAAGAAGGGCATTCCAGGCTAAGGACACAGATGTGTTTAAATCAGGAGGCTCAGAGATAAGAATAACTCTGTCCTCCCACCTTCCAGGAAGTGATGATCTGGAGTTGTCTCAATAAATCCAGCTTGTTTTTCCTACTTTACTCTTTAATTTCCTTATTATGTAAGCGAAGGTGTTGGTAACGGTGAATATTAAATTATAGTCATTTCACTGTGTAGGAGAGAAAGTTTTAGAGATTGTTACACTCTTGGGAAATGTTTATCCCAATCTGATGCACTGGGTGAAAAGACTCTGCTAGTTCTAAGTCACATTAATATTCTTGAAAGAATCTTCAAGTTTCTTATAGTTGATTGGTATTTATAATATCTTATCTGCTGATATGATCACTGATAACCGTTTTACTTTAAAATGTTACATTAGAATTCATTTGTTTAATGAATTTCAATTTTTCCATATGCTTTATTCATTTATTTTATTAGTTAACTAAAAGTATGTTTTTATTGTTACATTGTCAGCAATACTAGCTAATAGTACTTTTAAAAAAAAAAAAACCAAATGTCCATTAAAATATTTTCTAATATTTTTTCTATATTAAAAAACATTATATAAGGACAACATTACTTCACACACCTTTGACTAACTCCTTTTAACTGAATGATCTAGAAATCAGTGGAGAAGGACATTAAAGGGAAGTGGTCGGTCAAAGGGTCATCCAGGGAAGGCAGCAGGATCTGGGCAGGATTCATCGAAGCACCACAATTAGATCTGGCCAGTTTTCAGGATCTGACCCAGAAACTCACTCCTGGCTGTGTCCTGGGAACAGGCCCCAAGAGGTTGACTCATGCACAAGAGATAGAGGTAGACATCAAAATGCCAGTTTATTCATCTGCAGTGAGAAATTAAACTCTCACATGGACCAGACTGCTCTCATTGGATAATTAGTGCATTTTCTCCTTGAAGTAAAGTACTCAGAAGGTACTTTACTAATTTTTCATGAGAAATCTCTGCAGAGGGACAGAAACCTCAGTGTCTGTATGATCTGTATATTTTATCCCTAGGGATAGCCTAAGTGGGAAGTCAAATCATAATCAAAATGTTGCTCAGTGATAAGAATAAAGATAGGTAAACATATGGAACTAGACTAAAAGACTCTGTGGCAGACAGAATAGGATGTAGACATCTTTGGGCCCCTCCCCAAAGATGTCTACAACCTAATACTCAGAACCTGTGAATATGTTACCTTACACAGCAAAAGGATTTTGCAGGTGTGATTACATGAAGGATCTTGTGATGGGAGGATTATCCTTGATTATTGAGGTAGGCCCAGTATAATTGTAAGCACCCTTATGAGAGAGAGAAAAGAAGGTCAAAGGCAGTAGGAAGATATGTGACTATGGAAACGACAGCTTGGGGTGATGCCAGGAGGGGGCTATAAGCCAAAGAATACAGGCAGCTTCAAGAAGCTTACAAAGGCAAGGAAATGATTTCCCCTTGAAGTCTCCAAGAAGGAATGCAGCACTGCTGTCACTTTGATTTTAGCTTAGTGAGACTCATTTTAGATTCCTGACCTGCAGAGTTATGATAGAATAAATATGTATTATTTTAAGCCATTAGGTTGTGGTAATTCATTCAGCAAAAGGAAACTAATACTGACTCTGAGGCATCTGTATTAGTTATGATTAGATTCAGCTGTGAGTAGTAGAAATCCCCAAATATTAATATAAGTAGCTTGAACAAAGTACGCTTGAACAAGTTATGAACTCTCATAAAAATAAAGTCCAGATTAAACAGTCCAAGACTGATATAGCAGATCCACCATTACCAGGTTCCCAGGCTCCCTCTACCTTGCTGCTCTGCTATACTCAACACAAGGTTTCAACTTCATGGTTCAAGGTAGCTGCTTAATCTCCAGCCATCATATACACATTCTAACCAGGAGGAAGAAGGAAAAGGTAAAGGAAAGCATGCCCTTTTCTTATGGAAACTTACTGAAAGTTGCACACACCATGTCAGCTTGCATCCCATAGACAAACAATTCGTCATATAGCCACACCTAGTTTCAAAGAAAGCTGGAAGTATGGTCCTTAATCTGGGTGACTTTGTGCTCATTGAAAAATAAAGGGTCCTATTCCTAATGAAAAAGAGGAAAAGAAATAATGACAACTTACAATACCTACTATAGCATCAATCTCAGTTGAGATTATATTACAAAAAGAATCAAAGTCCTCAATAATCCATTAGCTGTAATCCTTACATCCACTTCTAATCAGAACCATAAACATGCAAGCTCAGATTTCCTTTCCTAATCTGAGCTTGGATGGGTACTGACAGTTTTGCCTGTCTGTTTTTTTTAAATCTAGAGATTGAAGGCTAATCAATCCTTTATTGACTGATATCTTTAGATATATTAAAATATCTTCAATTAGGTTATTGACGTTTTATTGAGAGCTGGCCCAAGTGTGTCTCTTTCAGGTAATTATATGTTTTTCTGCCATGATCCTACAGTTTATTCTCAGAGGGCAGTTTTATTTCCTCTTTTACAAGTCCTTAGAAGATACTTCTCCATGTCCCCAAAGGATGATAGAAAATTATAAAGGGGAAACATCTGGCATTGGGTTAAAGCCTGGTGCCAACAGACAAGTTTCACTCTCTCATGGCTGCTAATCATGGTCAGCCATTCCAATCTTAGAATTGTCTGAAATTTGTTCCAATATGGAACAAAAATGTGACCATGTAGATAGTTAAGTCCAATACAACTGCTTGAAAGATAACTATGCAGTTTGCCTCTGAAATTCTTTTTAGCTAGAGTCAGGGCTGGTCTAATAAGTAGGTGAAGTGAATACTGATGCTCATGGAATTACAACATGGCAGGCATAATTAATATCTCCATTTTGCTGACGAAGAAACTGAGGCCTAGAGAAGTTAAGCAATTTGCCCAAGGCTAAGGCTATTCAATGTAACAGTGAGGACTCAGACTTCTTAACCAGAGTCTGACTCCAAATTATTACACTATTGATATGATTCAAGAAATTTGAGGAATATCTCTGCTGCAAAGTATTTCCCCATTTTTTTTTTTTTTGCGGTACGCGGGCCTCTCACTGTTGTGGCCTCTCCCGTTGCGGAGCACAGGCTCCGGACGCGCAGACTCAGCGGCCATGGCTCACGGGCTCAGCAGCTCTGTGGCATGTGGGATCTTCCCGGACCGGGGCACGAACCCGTGTCCCCTGCATCGGCAGGTGGACTCTCAACCACTGCGCCACCAGGGAAGCCCCCATTATTTTTTAAAATACCTGAAATTTCAAATATTCTTTTGGTCTTGAAAGCAAATATAATGGCAAAAGTAAAGATAACCCTTTAGGGAATCCATGCGAGAACATCATCATGTTCTTTCTATCTCCATGACCAAGACCTTATTTCAGGCCACCATCGTCTCTCACCTGGATACCACAATAGCCATCCCACTGGCCTACACTCTCCCAAAATGGCCCCTTCCAATCTGTTCTCCTCATTATAGCCAGAATGATCTTACCCAAATGTACATCTGATCATGTCATTCCCCTACTTAAACCCTTTCAGGGACTCTTCATTGTCTTCAGCATGGTCTATACCAGTGGCTCTCAACCTATTAGGAAAAATTTTATATAACACATAATTTTCATCAAATTTACTATCCCTCCCCTTACTATCCTGAAAGGAAACTCATAGAGAAAGTAACCTATCTATATACACAATTTTAAAATAATTTTAATCTAACACTCTAACTTTAATATAAAGAGGAAATAAAAATAATTAACATAAGCAACATTAGTTCAATTTTTAAATGCTTGGCCATGATTACTTTAGAAGCAAGAAATTCTATAAATTGCGGGGGAGTGGAGACAGTACTGCCCTCCTCCTATCCCCCACCCCTGCTGGTCTAAGCTCTTTAATGTGATTTGTAAAGTATTTGCATTCTGGACTCTCCTCACTCTCCAGTCAATACTGCCACTGGTCAGTTTGCCTTGGACTTTAATCCTCATAAACTACCTGAATATCCAATACACACAATGGTCTATGTAGCTTACTGGTCTGTAGAAGCCACTTTCTCTAACTGGAACTCTTCCTCATCCTCACTCCAGCTTTATCTGGCTAATTCCTTCTCATTCAGGTCTCTGCCTAGAAATAATTTCCTCCATAAAGCCTCTGCTTGATACACCAATGAGACATGGCATCCTCCACAGCATCCCGAAATTTCCTCTATTATAGCACATGTCAGTCCCATAGCATTGCAATGATTTCTTTACTTCTCTAGCCACTCCCTGAACAACGAGTTTCTTGGGGGCACAGACTGTGTTGTGGTCGCTGTTACAGCTTGTTAGACTTGTTAGAGGAAAAGGAAGTTGGAGAGCATCGAAGACTAAATTAGCTGAACTGTCATGTTTATACTGAAGGACACTTTGGAGAAAGAAATAATGAGGTTGGGAGTATTATGGTCAGCTATTATTTTGGAAATGTATAAAAATGAAAATTACAAAACACATTTTGAGAAAAAAAATGTAAGAAACCTGACAAACGTCACCTCAGCCAGGTTGTTGAGGTCAACATCAACAGTAATGTCATGTTGATAGTATGTATCCTTGTTACATTGTGATAAAAATGGCACTTTACCTCTGCAGTATTCCTACGCAAAACCATAATCCCAGTCTAATCAAAAGAAAAATATGAGACAAATCCCAATGGAGGGGCATTCCACATTCTACAAAATACCTAATGAGTACTCCTCAAAATTATTAAGGTCATCAAAAACAAGGAAAGTCTGAGAAACTGTCATAGCCAAGAAGAACCTAAAGGACATGATGACTAATGTAATCTGATATCCTAGATCGGATTCTGAAACAGAAAAAGGTAAAACCTAAGGAAATATGAATAATGTATGTACATTCATTAATAATAATGTATAAATATTGATTCATTCATTGTAACAAATGTTACCATGCTAATGTAAGATGTTAATAATAGAGGGAACTGGGCACAGAGCATATGGGAACTCTTGGTACAATCTTTGCAATTTTTCTGTAAATCTAAAACTGTTCTAAAATTAAAAGTTTATTTCTTTTAATGGGCAAAATGTTTAAATAGACACCATATGCCCCCAAAATGGTGTATAAATGCAATATGAAAAAATTCAACATGTTTAGTCATAAGAAAAATGCAAATTCTCATAATGCAATACCACTACAAACACATTAGAAGAGTTAAAATGCAAAAGACTGGCAAAATCAAGTGTTCTTGTGGATACAGAGCAACTGAAATTCTCCAACATTGTTATGGGAATGCAAAAATGATAGTTAATCTTTAAAAAAGTGTGGTGATTTTTTGTAAAGTTAAATACACTTTTCACTAGATCCAGCAATTCCACTCCTAGATATTTACTCAAGAATAATAAAATACATATTCACACCTACATACATAAGATGTAAAATGATATCATCAACCACAAAAATAACAACACAACAAAAAAGGATAATCACTTGGAAATTCATGAAAACTTTTTTGAAATAACCATAGGTTTATATACTTAGGTTATGCATGCTAAAATATTTAAGGGTAAAATGTTATGTCTGCATCTTATTCTCAAATGATTCAGCAAAAGAAAAAAGGAAGGGAGGAAGGAAGGAAGGAAAGGAGAGAGAGAAGCAAATTGACAAAATATTAAAAATTGATGAATCAAGAAAAAGAGTATATGAGTCCTGTTATTCTTGTAACTTTTCTATAGATTTGAAATTTTTCAGAATAAAAAGTTGTGGGGAAAAGCAAACTCAGTAATAGCACTGGTAAGATGATAGGAATTTCTCTAGGGGTCAATTGTTATTTTTTACTTTGCTCACTGGCTAAAGACTAGCCAAAGTATTTATGTAGCCTGAGCACTTAAAATGTGACTGTCTTTGCAGAATAGTCTGTGAACCACGAACTGTTTATTAAACTGTGAACTGTTTATTAAAATTTGCTCAGATGGTTCAACTAAATTTAGGGTTATATGCTTAACACCAGTACAACCCAGATGTAAAATAAAAAGTTCCATACTACAACTTTTGTACTCTAGATAATGTGCAACTTATTTGTCCAGTTGTTTTGGAATCATGTAGACATTTTTATTCAGGATTGATTTTTTAAAAAGAAAGCAAAATAGGCAATAAAGATAAGCCAACTAATTTTTAATTTAAAAGGATAATCCCCTTGGGAACCTATTGTTTATTCCAATAATGCTACTGTTGTTCAAACATTCTAGGAATCCCACTTTGGTTCTTCAGAGCCTACTTACAAACCTGCTAATGAAATCAGTGTGGTTATTTTAAATATATCCTCATTATATTTTGGACAAAATGGCATCAGAACATGTGATCACTCAAGTTATTTGCCTTTCTTTAACTCAAATGACTAATGGTATTTTTGAAATATCAAGTCTACCTTAACAAATCAAAAATTGCCATCATAAATGCTATTCAAAAAAACTTTCCATGTCTCTAAAATAAAAAACAAAATAAGGGCTCCAAAACTACATGGTAGGCCAGGAGTTGGTAAACATTTTCTGTAAAGGTTCAGATAGTAAACAACTACTAAAATGAATGAACTTACCTGTATCACAATAAAGTTTATTTACAAAAACAGTTGGTGGAACACATTTGGTCCACAGGCCCTAGTTTGTTGATCTTGGTTTTAGGTAATGACAGAATAACCGAAATAATTATATTGCCTTCTAAATTGATGGCAATTACTGGGATATATAGTTTTTGGCTTAAAATTTTTTTTCACCTACTGTTTTATAGTCACTAGTAAGGTATTTTAAAATCTTGTTTAAAAGCAATATTTTTATTTACCATCACATCAAAAAGAATAAAATACGCAGGAATAAATCTAACAAAGGATATAAAAGGCATGTACTCAGAAAACTATAAGGCACTGATGAAAGAAACTGAAGACAACACAAACAAATGGAAAGATATACTATGCTCATGGATTGTAAGAATTAATATTGTTAAAATGACCATACTATCCAAGGCAATCTACAGATTCAATGCAATTCCTATCAAAATACTAATGGCATTTTTCACAGAACTAGAACAAATAATTCCAAAATTTGTATGGAGCCACAAAAGATCCCAAATAGCCAAAACAATCTTGCGAAGGAAGAACAGAGCTGGAGGGATTACACTGTCTGACTTCAGGGTATACTACAAAGCTACAGTCATCAGAACAGTGTGGTATTGGCACAAAAACAGACACATAGATCAGTGGAACAGAATAAAGAACCCAGAAATAAACCAACACCCTTATGGTCAATTAATCTATGACAAAGGAGGCAAGAATATACAATGGAGAAAAGACAGCCTCTTCAACAACAAATGGTGCTGGTAAAACTGGATAGCTACATGGAAAAGAATCAAACTGGACTACTGTCTCACACCATGCACAAAAATAAATTTAAAATAGATTAAAGAGTTAAATGTAAGACCTTAAACCATAAAATTCCTATAAGAAAACATAGGCAGAACACTCTTTGACATAAATCATAGCAATATTTTTTCAGATCTGTTTCCTAAGGCAAAGGAAACAAAAGCAAAAATAAACAAATGGGACCTAATTAAACTTTAAAGCTTTGGCACAGCAAAGGAAACCATCAACAAAACAAAAAGACAACCTACTGAATGGGAGAAAATATTTGCAAATGATATGACCAATAAGGAGTTAATATCCAAAATATATAAATAGCTCATGCAATTCAATGTAAAAAAAACAACCTTATTTAAAAGTGGGCAAAAGATCTGAATACACATGTTTCCAAAGAAGACATACAAATGGCCAACAGGCACATGAAAAGACACTCAACATTGTTAATCATCAGAGAAATGCAAATTAAAAATCATAATGAGATATCATCTCACTCCTGTGAGAAAGGCTATCATCAAAAAGACCACAAATAACAAATATTGGCAAGGATATGGAGAAAAGGGAATCCTTGTACACTGTTGGTGGGAATGTAAATTGGTGCAGTCCCTATGGAAAACAGTATGGAGATTCCTCAAAACATTAAAAATAGAACTATCATACAATCCAGCAATACCACTCCTGGGTATTTATCTGAAGAAAACAAAAATACTAATTAAAAAAGATATATACACCCCTATGTTCATTGAAGCGTTATTTACAATAGCCAAAACATGGAAGCAACGTCAACAGGTGCCCATAAATAGGTGAACTGATAAAGATCTGTGTGTGTGTGTGTCCGTGTGTGTGTGGGGGGTGTGTGTGTATACAATGGAATGTTACTCAGCCACAAAAAAGAATTAAATCTTGCCATTTTTGACATCATGGAGGGAGCCAGAGGGTTATTATGCTAAGTGAGATAAGTCAGACAAAGACAAATACCATATGACTTCACTTATGTGTGGAATCTCAAAAAACAAAACAAATGAACAAACATAACAAAATATAAACAGAGTTACAGATACAGAGAACAAACAGGTGTTTGCCAAAGGGGAGGGTCAGGAAAGAAATATGTGAGGGAGATTATCAGGTACAAACTTCCAGTTGCAAAATAAATGAGTAATGGGTATGAAATGTACAGTGTGGGGAATATAGTCAATAACTATGTAATATCTTTGTACAGTAACATATTGTAACTAGACATTGTGGTGATGAGTTTGAAATGTAGAAATATCTAATCATTCTGTTGCATAACAGGAACTAATATAGTGTTGTAGGTCAATCATATTTCAAAAATTAACTAACAAACTCATAAAAAAGGAGATCAGATTTATGGTTAGCAGAGGTGGAGGGTGGGGAAGGCAGAATTGGATGAAGGAAGGAAGGCAGTCAAAAGGTACAAAATTCCAGTTATAAGACAAATAAGTACTAGGGATGTAATGTACAATGATAATTAACACTGCTGCCTCTTACATATGAAAATTGTTAAAAACTAAATCTTGAGTTCTCATCATGAGAAAAAAAATTTTTTCTATTTTTAAAATTTTGTACCTATATGAGATGATGGATGTTCACTAAACTTACTGCGATAATAACTTCATGATGTATTATATGTAAATCAAATCATTATGCTGAATACCTTAAGCTTATACAGTGCTATATGTCAATTATATCTCTATAAAACTGGAAAGAAAAAAAATAAAAGCAATATTTTTAAACTGTATTTGAGGAAAGTATTGCATTGATATTTCCTCTCCCAGAGGGGAAGCAATCACAAAACAAGTACAGTTTTATCATTAATCATCAGGAGCTGTATTTTGATTTTTAAGATGATCATTAAAAATAAAACACAATGCATCATCCCACTGCTCTAAGAGCATTGTTGTAGATTCCATTCTTCAGGAAGTAATCTGAGGGCAACTCACTTAGTATCAATATAATCTTTGTAAAAAGGAAAAAAAAAACAGTAAAGATAAAACACAGCAAGCACAAAAAATTCAATGGCAGAATGATAACATGACCAATAATTAGTGGGTAAAAAATCAGTTTATCCAAAACATCCGGGAGAACACAAGAGGCTTCCCTGGTGGCACAGTGGTTGAGAATCTGTCTGCCAATGCAGGGGACACGGGTTCAAGCCCTGGTTTGGGAAGATCCCACATGCCGCGGAGCGGCTAGGCCCGTGAGCCACAATTACTGAGCCTGCGCCTCTGGAGCCTGTGCTCCGCAACAAGAGAGGCCATAATAGTGAAAGGTCCGCGCACCGCGATGAAGAGTGGCCCCCACTTGCCGCAACTAGAGAAAGCCCTCGCACAGTAATGAAGACCCAACACAGCCAAAAATAAATAAATAAATAACACAAGATGAAAGCAATCTGCAGACTACTTATATCATTGTTTACTAATTTCACTGTCATATGAAATCAAAACATATTTCCTTCACATACACAAATTTTAATAAATAAAACTAAAATCTTCTTTCAGATAGAGAATGATGTTTGCAAATGTTTGATATAAAGAGCAAAAACCATAACTAGCTCTATTTAAACAAACTATGCCTTTTCTCTTTGTTAAATTAAATGCTGTTATTTGAATTAATGTTACAATTTTCACACCTTCAAAAAATAGATATCAAGAGGGACCTGGACTAACAAATCATACTAATTTGGCTCTTTTTCCTCTTTGGTATTTTTCTCCCCACTACACTAGTGATTCTCAAATGCAGTCTTGCATTTGCAGTCCTGCATTCTCAAATGCAGTCTCAAATGCAGTCCTAGTGATTCCTGATGCAGTAGCATCAGCTAGGAATCATCTAGGATTCTGTTAGAAAGGAAAACGCTTGCTTGTTTCCCTGACACCACTGTGGAGGCAGAGGCTCGGGTGCATTCAAGATTGGCAGCACCCATAACCCACCACCATGGTCAAGGAAGGCATTGCTGCTGGAGGTGTAATGGACATTAATACTGCTTTACAAGAGGTGTTGAAGACCATCTACATCCACGATGGCCTAGCACATGGAACTCACAAAGCTGCCAAAGCCTTAGACAAGTGCCAAGTCCATCTCTGTGTGCTTGCATCCAACTGTGATGAGCCTATGTGTGTCAAGTTGGTGGAGGCCCTTTGTGCTTAACACCAAACCAACTTAATTGAGGTAGATGACAACAAGAAACTAGAGGAATGAGTAGGCCTCTGTAAAACTCACTGAGAGGGAAAACCTAATAAAGTGGTTGGTTGAAGTTGTATGTTGGTTAAGGACTATGGCAAAGAGTCTCAGGCTAAGGATGCCATTGAGGAGTACTCCAAATGCAAGAAATGAACAAATGAAAAACTTAGCTAAGAAAGAAAGAAAGGAAGGAAGGAAGGAAGGAAGGAAGAAAGAAAGGCAAATTTGGGGACCTTACCTCAAGACCTCCTGAATCAGAATCACTGGGGTTAGGGCCCAGTAACAACTTTCCAAGTGGTATTGATGCACACAAAGGTTTGAGAACCATACTCTCGGTTGTTGGATCCGAGTACAGGTCCATCTCAAGTCTCCTCAGCTTTTCCATGTTCCACTAGTTTAGATCTAAAGGAGGGGAGAGTGAAAATGGCTTGCAAATGGAATCCTATAACCACTCATATCTGCTACTCCTCCGGCTCACGACCAACTGCCTAACCCATATGTAGACTTAACGTAGTAGCACATGAGGCATCTACTCATGTAGTCCTCACTCAGCTAAAGCTCAAGGACTGGTATTGCAGGATGAGGATGGAGAGGGCTACTATTTTTCACAAGAATTACAGAGCAATTGACTCCTAAACTATGTGTATGTATAATATCAGTTGCAATAATATCTTGAATATATTTAAAAAAGAGATCCATTAGAACCTTCACTTATAGAACATTTGCTTATATATCAATAGAACACGTCTTTGTATAATGATGGGGAATAAAATGTCACGGAAATAAGTGCACTCTCAGAGTGTGATGAAAATTCACCTACAAATACTGAAGCACATGGGCACACTGCTTTCAGTTTCTTTCTGTTTGGACTTAAGCCCTGCTTGGTCAAAGAAATTAGAAAAATTAGAGCTGTATAAAGTAACAAGTCTCTTCCCAATTAAAAACCACTTTAAATAATAAAGATGTAACCAACGAATCAAAACGCTGCTATATGCACTGCACTGTGATAAGCACTGATGAGGAGAGGCTATAAATTAAAAAAGCAAAAACAAAAAACCCCACAACCCTAGAATAGCCACTGTAGATTTAGATATTCAGAGGATGAAACAACAGTGTGAGCTGAGCTGAGATGTAGAAACTGAACTGGTCTTTGAAGGAGGGATGTGTAGGGAGATGGGAATGAAAATTCCAGACAGGCAAATGCCATGAGCAAAGACCTTGAATACACTTGGCACATTTGGAGAATAATTGAATAGACTGATTTAGCTGGAGTGGGACATCCATATAAGAAAGATTGGAGAGATAGATTAGGTCCATTTTACTGTGGCCTTAAGTGTCAGGCCGGGGCACCTGACTTTTCTGAGAGCAATGGGGAACCATTTAAAATTCTAGGGACATGATGAAAGCAGTATTTTAGGAAGACTGGTTTGACTAAATGTGTAGAGTAAATTACAGTTGGGCTTCTCAAGCTATCAAATGAATATGAAATCACCTGGGATCCTCTGATTCAGTAGGTCTGGGAAGGCTGAGATCCTGCATTTCTAACACACTCCTAGTGATGCCTAGACGGCTGGTCCTCAGACAGTACTTTGAGTAGTGGGGGATCATGATATGGTTTTAAATTCAAGATATCCATTGAGGCATAATATTGAAATAGGGAGAGAAAGCATGCCATAAAGAAAAAAATAATTTTTTACAAGTTTATTATTCTAGTCTGTTCAATTTGTTTGCAAGGAGCAGTCATTTCTCACTCAACCAGCTGACGTAAAAAGGGAGACTATAAAAAAAGAACATAGGAGAAATTCATAGAAACAAATGCAGACAGTATGGTAGAATGTCTCCAGGAAATGGAAAGGGAATAGACACTGCTCTCTCCATGTCTCTGGCTATATGCTTTCCTGTCTCCTTCTGCTTCCTTCTCCTGCTTACTCAGCAGTTTGCCCATTAGGACTCTCAGTCCTGACTCTAAATAACTTTAAGTTCAAGCATGCAACACCATCTTACTGCAGGCTCTTAAATCTCAGTATATATTCTCAGGAGAGGACCAGATTGGACCAGTCTTTGGATTGGTCCCAGGGTCAGGAGTCTGTCTCTAGTTCAGTCATCTGTTACCTGGACAGAGAGAGAGTCTTTCATGTAATATATCAGGGACTGTGAGTGAAATGAAGAGGGAGAGTTCGGGATGGCAGGCAAATTGATCAACAGATCTAAAATGACTGGTGGGAGAGAATCTCGGGTTCAGCTGAGGCCTCTATTGTTTGCACAAGATGTCAAGTATTTTCCATGTTTTTCTGAACATGTTAAAAACATTGAAAAACCAGTCTTATCAGCCTTAAGTTATGACCCACCTCCAGACTACATGAGTTGGTGAAAAATTCACTGAGGCTGAATAAGCAGGTGGTGAAAAATTCACTGAGGCTGCATAAGCAGAATGTTTTTCTGTTCCCAGCATCTGTGCATTCCTCCCCCAACCCTCCCTACAAGAGACTGGAGAGGGGAGTTCCTACCCCTTAAATGAGGGAGCTTTCCAGAGACTCATTTGGAGAACTTGACTTGTGTCTCCTAGAATTTGGGGGTACATGGGAATTGCAGTTGCACTTTGGAAAGTCTAAAAGTGAAAGACTGTGGCTGTATCATCTAGAGATGGCAGAGCAGAGGAAGGGAGGGAAGGACAGAAGGAGAGAGATGCAGTCCCAGGAGTAAACTACATTCATACTGATGTGGAGCGGGGAGTGGGACTTGAACAAAGTGGGATCCTGCAGGAGGAAACTGCCCTATATTTAAAAGATTCCCACCCCTTTTAAGAGTAATGCTATCCAAATGTGAATCTCTAATATGGACTAGACTTTTTACTATCAAGAATTACCTGAAAGGTATGGGACCCAAGGTATGAAGAAGGGTGAATCTTCAGAGCTGGTTTAAATGGAGGATTGGGGGGAAGGGTCCTGCCTGCACCCTACTAAGTACAACATGTTCTTTGAAACAACTACACTTGTAAAATCATGTCATCCAAATGATGGCTGCAGATTCCAGGCACTGATTAACTGGAGAACAGTCTAGCAGCCTAAAAACAGAACTTGGAGTTAAACATTTGTTCATTTTTCAACTTCTATTCTTTTCTTAAGATAAAACTGTGCTTCATTCGGAGTATAAAACCCAACAAAAAGCTCTTTAGATGCTCCAATGAATTAGATCTTTAGGGAAGGGAATATGAATCAAGAAAAAATGACAGGAGGTGAGGGAGAGATATAAATATTCTCACTTCCGTAAAAGCCACACAAGATTTCTTACTGCAAGTTTATGACAGACTGGATGATGGAGAAGCTAGCTGAATAGTATCACATACTTTGATATAATCATGTAAAATGCAATACCTATAGCCTCAATTTACCTAAGCTAAACTAAGTAAAGATGAACATGACACCAGCCCCACCCTTATCTTCAACAAAGGAGTCCAAAAGCTGAGGAGGGAAGCCAGCCACACAAACCAAAGGTTTGCGTTCCCCAGCGTGTCCCACCTGCCTGGATTCCACTAAGCTTCTTAAAGGTTCCACTGTAAGCACAACCACAGATTCTTATCCAGTGTCCCAGATGTTACTTTGTTTAGTAAACAATTCTCATTTCTCATGTTAACTGCTAAATTAATTCATTCTTTTTTTTTTCTTGTAGAGCCTTCCCTGTGTCTGGCACTGTTCAATCAATAAACTCAAACTCCTCATGAAACTTATATTTGAGCATGTGGCAGTGCAGGTAATAAATAATATATCCATTAAAATATATCAGATGATGGTAAATGTTATATTAACAAAACAATTGCAGGGGAAAGGAACAGAGAGTGCTTGGGGGGGATTTAAAATAAGGGGTCAGGGAATTCCCTGGTGGTCCAGTGATTAGGACTCTGTGCTTCCACTGCAGGGGGCATGGGTTCTAAGATCCTGCAAGCTGCGCAGTGCGGCCAAAAAAAAAAAAAAAGAAATTTAACAAAAGAAATAAAATAGGGGGTCAGAGAAGGCCTCCTAAAAGTGACATTTCGAGCAAAGATGTGAAGGAGTTGAGGGCCCATGCCATGCAGACATATTTGGGGAAAGCTTTCCAAAGACAGCACAAGTCTTGAGGTAGGAGCAACTTGACATAGTCAAGGGACAGTAAGGAGTTAATGTAGCTGGAGCAGAGGGAGAAAGAGAGAGGTGAGGTCTGAGAGGGAAGAAGGACCAGATCACTTCAGGCCTTGTAGGCTACTGTGAGGACTTTGGCTTTTACTCTGAATGAGATGGGAAGCCATTCAAGGCCCAAGGTGTGACATGACCTGACATATTTCAACAGGATCATTCTGGCTGCTGGTTAAGAAAGATGATAAGGGATGGAGTGCCAGGGCAGTCTACTAGCTGGGAGGCTCTTGAAACAGTCCAGGCCAGAGATGATGGAGGCAAATGTTAGAGGAACCATGACTGAAACCGCCTGCCCTGGCCAGGCACCATAGTAACCACTTTCATGAGTTGTCTTAAACAGGAGGTCTTGGTAAGGAATGAGGAACTAACAAGCTACCACCAACCGGAAGAATTCGGGAAAGGTCAAAAGGAGAGAGGAGATGCCAGTCCATATGTCCAATCAACCTCCCAGAATCCTTCTCGCTGGAATCCATCTTGGCTGAGTGATGCTCGCACCACCAGGGAAGACCCTGAGTCAGAGTGATTGGCCAGAGACAACCCGGAAATCAACCCATTTACCATAAAACCTGAGAATGCAAGCCACGAGGCAGAGCAGTTCTCCTGGGTTCCATTACCCTGCTGCTCTCCACCGGGGCGCCCCTTGCCAATAAAGTCTCTTGCTTTGTCAGCACATATGTCTCCTCGGACTTTTCATTTCCGAGTGTTAGACAAGAGCCCACTCTTGGGCCCTGGAGGGGGTCCCCATTCCTGCAACACACGGACTGTGGGTCAGGGTGGCAGCAGAGGAAATGAGTGTAAGCAGATAGGGTAGGGGGTCCCCGGAGAAAGAGAAACGGGCATGGCTTTCTTGACATAACAGAAACCATTTTTGACCTAAGCTAATTTGTGATCTAAGCCTGGCCACAGTGCTTGCCCTTGAACAGGTCTCAGTAATTAATGATCCTAAGGGAACAAAAGAATACAGAAACAAATGACCGTTATCAGGCAAGAGAACTAACAACAGCAAAGATAAAATACCAAGTTGTAAAGACTCCCAGTTCTGTTTCAATGGTAAAGATTAGCCTGAAGCACTCAACAACCAGATCCATTGGAACCTAGGGATAATGATGTTGATCTTTTCTGACTCTCCAGACTTCAATCAACTAAAGCTTGGACTCTGTCTGACTTCCCAAGCCCCTTCATAAATATGCATGTACCCTTAGCTTAAAACTTCCCCAATTTTGCAGTTTGGGGAGATACTGCTTTAGGAAAGATTCCTGGTGTTCTCCTTACTTGCTGCAAGTAATAAATCCTTCCTTCTCCTGATCTTTGGCTTGGTTATGTCCTTTGGCTCAACCCCACCAAGAGACCAACCCAGTTTTAGGGTAACATGAGAATAGGAGGAGTAACCAGATTCTGAAAACTCTCTGAATACTATAGTAAGAGGTACAGTGTTATGCTTTAATTTGGCATAGGAAAAACAGAAAGGCAAATGCAAAACAAATTTAAATTCAACAAACTAATCTATTAAGGGGAATTGGACTATTTATTTCAGGAGTATTTTAAATCAGTAAAGCCTTTTAGGTACTTTTTAAGTACAAAAACTTTCAGGAGTAGATATTCTGAAAACCAGAAGAGCCTTGAAAGCATTTAAAACTCAGATGAAATTCTCTGAAAGTGTTTACAAATTTGACACAGTACCTTACTCAAAGAGAAAATGCCCCAGAATTTAGAGACTAGATTAAAAAAAACACACACACACACACATCAAAGCAGATACACACAGAAAAGAACTGAAAATACAGCTAGATGTCACAATGTGTCAGATTATCATCTGATGTTTCCAATAAAGATCTAGTACCAAAAGTATAAAAGCTCATAAGCTAGCTCATTGTTAAATGACACAGACCATTTCCAATGAGAAAAGGAGAATCAGCAGAAATAAAGAGGGACACAGAAAAGCAAACTACAGCATTAAATGTTTGTGACTTTAAAAGAGATTAAGAACTTCATAGCAGAGGTCTTCCCATTATTATTATTATTATTACTATGAGAGAGAGAGAGAGAGCATGCCAGAGGGAAACTACAAAAAATGCTATGTATTCATGAAGGATAAGATTATACAAATCTGAGAATGGAAAAGAAGGAGACATTTTTGAAATGTCATCCAACAGTGCCAATGAATATTATTTCTGCCAGGGAACAGCACAAGAATGTTTTATTCAAAAATATCCAAGCAGGGACTTCCCTGGTGGTCCAGTGGGTAAGACTCTGCGCTCCCACTGCAGGGGGCACCGGTTTGGTCCCTGGTGGGGGAACTAAGATCCCACATGGCACGCAGCTTGGCCAAAAAAAAAAAAGAATATCCAAGGAAATAAAAATTACATTTAAATGGCACTTGTGTCAGATACATCCAAAAATTTTAATGAAAAACAGAAAAGCAGCTTGTGGGAATAAAAGTGTTATATTTCTATTCTGGGAATAAAATGTTATACTCTGTATATTCTCATAATAAATGACTACTTAGGTATTTAATAGCTTGATTCTCAATGTTAAAATGAGACAAGCCAAACAACAAAGATTTAACAATTTATCGAGATCTTATATTTGACTTTGTCATCAACTAACCATAATTATTAGCAATGCAACACATCTTTTAGCCTTTGTTTGTTCCTCACTTTTCTCCAAAGTAAAATAAAGGGGGTTTCCTCCCCAATTTGAGAGGGAGAAAGAGAGACTGAGAGAGAGAATGAACAATACATTACATACTTTCCTTTGAAATGTTTATGTACCCTCTTCCCTGTCAAATTTGTTTACCAGCCTTGGGGCTATGCCTTATGTTCCTCGATAGCTTTAGAAACTTCCCTCTTTCTCTTCAATGATATCATCCTTGACAACTTCAACATTTCTGTCCCTGACTTTTTCACAGCCTGACCTCACATTTTCTCAGCCTTATTGACTTCTTTCCCCCTACCTTCCTTGGATATGGAATCTGCTCAGCCTCCAAGATTTTAAACTGAAATGCCCATCCCCAGCCATCACCTCTTGCCTTGTTACTTCTCCCATTCTATTGAACCTGGTATTTGTAATCAGAGTAACATATGTTCCATCAACCCTCAACTAGTAGTTGTGGTTATGTCTATAGATTTAATTAATTTGTTTGTTTATTTTTATTTATATTCAAGGCTACAGATTTTAGAGTCAAACTGCCTACGTTTAAATCCTGACTCTGCCGTTCACTACTTGAGTGATAAGGGATGAATTACTTAATCCCTCTATGCCCTAAATTTCTCACAGGATTCCTGTGAAGGTTAAATGAGATAATCCACATAAACCTGGCACATATTAAATACGTGATGAACATTAACCAGTAGTATCAGTATTTCATTTGGCTTCACTGTCCTCTGTAGAGCCTGGTCACCATAGTCACCCTGGCTATCTCTCCTCCATTATTCACCTTTTTTCATCTCAGTTCCTTGATTCAAACTTTGATTACTTCTGGGATCTTGTTGGACCATCAGGGATACTCAGGAATTTTTTAAATAATTAATCTCTCCTGAGTCCTTATTCCACTCCTCACAATAGTTATTCTAAACCACCCCTACTTTCCTCAAGTCCCCATATCGTCCCCTGCCTGAAATATTTTTATGACATGAGGCTGTCTCCTAATTCACTGAGAAGAAAGAGGCCACCCTTTCAGCAGAAAATGCTTCTCCTATACTTTTGTTTCTTCCCATGCAGAGAGAACCCAAAGAATCTAACTCTTGGCTTCTCTGCCTCTGAACTCACTCTATCTTAGGGAAAGTGCAATGACTTAGCTGATTGGCAAATTTGCGCAAAATAAACCAGCATTCTCTAACCAGCCTTTAGATCACTAGGTAGCCAGCCAGCCCACACGGCCTGAACCAATTGCTCTCTCCCTGGATACAAGGTGCTCAGGAGATCAGCTCTATGCCTGTAGGGCTTGGGCAAATCTGCAGTTTAAAAGGGAGTATAACCCTAAAGTTTGAGACCTCCAATCAGACAGATGTTGAGGAATACTGAAAAATCAAGACCCAAACTGGGAATAAAGAAGAGCTATATAAAGTTAGTGGTATGAGTGGACTTTAGTGTGTGGGCAGACTGTTTTGACCTTGGCGGTTGTATGAGCTGTTAACAGCTGTAGTCTGGGAAAGAGGCTGTAAGTCTCAGAGCATGTAGTACTCTAACCATAGGAAGGGACTGTAGTTTATGGAGGCTTGGTCCATAGGTGAGTGGGTATTTTTGTATTTAAAATTTTTTATTTATTTTATTTTATTGGGGGGGTGAAGTAGAAAAGAATAGCTTTATTTCTTTGCCAGGCAAAGGGGGAGACAGAGGGCTCCTGCCCTTGAAAACCGTGTGTCCCCAAGTGGGTATTTTTTTATTAGTTTATTTTTTATAAATTTATTTATTTTTGACTGCATTGGGTCTTCCTTGCTGCACGTGGACTTTCTCTAGTTGTGGTGAGTAGGGACTTCTCTTGTTGCGGAGCATGGGCTCTAGGCATGCAGGCTTCAATAGTTGTGGTATGCGGGCTCAGTAGTTGTGGCTCACAGGCTCTAGAGCGCAGGGTCAGTAGTTGTGGTACAAGGGCTTAGTTGCTCTGCAGCATGTGGGATCTTCCCAGACCAGGGCTTGAACCCATGTCCCCTTCATTGGCAGGCAGATTCTCAACACTGCGCCGCCAGGGAAGTCCAACCCAGTGGGTACTTTTTTAAAGGCAGGCCTGAGCAAAGGCTCAGGCAGGACACAACCTTTAAAAGAATGACATAGCCCGAGGACATGACATAAAATGATTAGAACCAAATAGGTCCAAGAGTCGACTTCCACTAGACCTTGAGCCTCAGTATATGTTCATTGTAACACATCAGCAAGCTAAATGACACACCCACAGGTACCATGACAGTTCCAAGGCCGACCATAAAGGTCAAAAAGTGGGCAGTGGCCCAGTTCCTGGAAATCCCCATCCCTTCCCCAAAATAGCTGTAATATTCCTCCCATTCATTAGCCTATGAAATTATCCACCCCTATAAAAACTGACAACCCCATACCCTGGTGCCACTCTTGCCTTCTGAGATGGCCCACGCTGTGTCTGTGGAGTGTGTTTCTCTCTAAATAAATCCACTTTGTCTCCACTGAATCCTTTCTGTGATGAGACATCAAGAACCTGAGCTTCATTAAGTCCTGAGACCAGGTGTGTGATCTCAGTTAAAAGACCGTGGGTTCAAGTCCCAATTTGGGTTTTGGCTGGGTTTGAGTCCCAGCATGTGGGTTCAAGTCTCAATCTGAGTTCCACGGTTTCAGAACCTCAAGACCCTTGTCTTGGGCACATGATCTGTAAGTGGTCTCTGCACCCTCTGAAAGGTGAGGCCACACAGGTAAACACTGTGAACTTGCAAATGCTAGATGGTGGCAGGATTAGATCCTTTTAGGTTTTTGTTGTTTTTTAAACTATTGATATAAGCCAAGTTCTGGATGCCCTTCAGAGAACAAAACAAGTTCTAACTTTCAGTTGTTAGTGGCATTCAGGGCAAAGGACAAAATTAAAGGGACTAAACTTTATGAACTTGGCTTGTCCACACTCAGGAGTAGAAAATACAAAAGAATTACTGGCAACTTGGTAGGTATAGATGGGCATGCAGGAATTTCTGTGCCTGGTGGGAACACACCTGACAAGTTTATGAAATTCAAAAACAGAAGAAACAGAGTGTCTCACAGAGCACCTGGCAAAGGTATTGACCCTCACTAGAGTCTAGAGTCCTAGGGGTACAGGTTTTAGAAACATGAACAGCAATTTTGGAGTCTACTATTGCTGATTATTCAACTGAATAAGACAAAAACCTATGCTACTCTCAGCAAACTATGAATAGAGGTGAACTTCCTCAACTTGATAAAGAACATCTACAAAAAACCTACAGGTAACATCATACTTAAAAGTGAGAAACTAGGGACTTCCCTGGTGGTCCAATGGTTAAAAATCCACCTTCCAATGCAGGGACGTGGGTTCAATCCCTGGTCAGGGAACTAAGATCCCACGTGCTGCAGGGCAACAAAGCCTGCACACCACAGCTAAAGATCCCACATGCTGCAACTAAGACATGATGCAGCCAAAGAATAAGTAATAAAATAAAAATAAATAATTTAAAAAAATAAAATAAAAGTGAGAAACTAGAAGCTTTCCCACTAAGATTAGGAGCAAGTCAAGGATGTGCCTTCTTACTACTCCTTTTCAACATCATACTGGAAGTCCTAGCTAATGTAATAAAACAAGAAAAGGAAATAAAAAGTATACAGATTGGGAAGGAAGAAATAAAATATTCTTGGTTCACAAATGACATGATTATCTATGTAGAAAATCCAAAAGAGTCAATAAAATAGGTCCTAGAACTGATAAGCAATTATAGCAAGGTTGTAGGATACAAGGTTAATATATAAAAGTCAATTGCTTTCCTATTTACCAGCAAAGAAAAAGTGAAATTTGAAATTAAAAACACAATATTATTTACATTAACATCCAAAAGATATAAAATACTTATATAAACCTAACAAAATATGTACAATACCTGTGTAAGTAAAACTACAGAATTCTGATGAAATAAAACAAAGAAATAAATGAGATATACCATGATCATAGGTAGGAAGACTCAATATTGTCAAGACATCAGTTCTTCCCTACTTGATTTATATATTCAACACAGTCCTAATGAAAACCCCAGCAAGTTATTTTGTGGATATTGACAAGCTGATTCTGGAGTTCATATGGAGGCAAAAGACCCAGAATAGCCAATTCAATATTGAAGGAGAAGAACAAAGTCAGAGGACTGATACTACCTGATTTCAAGACTTACTATAAAGCTAGAATAATCAAGACAGTGTGGTTATATGTCAATTAAAAAAATTTTTTTGGCTGCCCTGCACAGCATGTGGGATCTTAGTTCCCTGACCAGGGATCGAATCCGCACTCCCTGCATTGGAAGCGCAGTCTTAACCACTGGACCACCAGGGAAGTCCCAGGTTATATGTCAATTATATCTCAACAAAACTAGAAGGAAAAAAAGACAGTGTGGTAATGGCGAAAGAATTTTAAAAACAGATCAATGAAACAGAATAGAGAAAACAGAAATAGACCACATAAATAAAGTCAATTGATCTTTGACAAAAGGGCAAAGACAACACAATAGAGAAAAGATAGCCTTTTCAACAAATGGTGCTGGAACAACTTAATAGCCACATCTAAAACAGTGAATCTAGACACAGATTTTACACCTCTCACAAAAATTAACTCAAAATGGATTATAAACTTAAATGTAAAATATAAAATTATAAAACTCCTAGAAGATAACCTAGGGGAAAACCTAGGTGACCTTGGATATGGTGATGACGTCTTAGATACAGTATCAAAGGCATGATCCATGAAAGAAATAATTGATAAGCTGTACCTCATTAAAATTAAAAACTTCTACTCTATGAAAGACATTGTAAGAGAATGAGAAGGCAAGCCCCAGACCGGGAGAAAATACTTGCAAAAGACACCTCTGATAAAAGATCAGTATCCAAAATATACAAAGAACTCTAAAAACTCAAAAATAAGAAAGTAAACAACCTGATTAAAAATGGGTGGGCTTCCCTGGTGGCGCAGTGGTTGAGGGTCCGCCTGTCGATGCAGGGGACACGGGTTCGTGCCCCAGTCCAGGAAGATCCCACATGCCACAGAGCGGCTGGGCCCGTGAGCCATGGCCACTGAGCCTGCGCGTCCGGAGCCTGTGCTCCGCAACGGGAGAGGCCACAGCAGTGAGAGGCCCGCGTATCGCAAAAAAAAAAAAGGGTAAAAGAGTGAATTCCCTGGCGTCCAGTGGTTAGGGCTCTGCACTTTCACTGCTGAGGGCGCGGATTCAATCCCTGGTTGGGGAAATAAGATCCCACAAGACGCACTATGCAGCCAAAAAAAAAAAAAAAAAAAAAAATAGGTAAAGGACCTGAAAGGACACCTCGCAAAGAAAATATACAGATGGCAAAAAAGCTTATGAAAAACCGTTCAACATAATACATCATTAGGGTACTATAAATTAAAACAACAATGACATCCACTACACACCTATTAGAAAGGCCAAAATCTAGGACACTGACAACACAAAATGCTGGCAAGGATGTGGAGCAACAGAAACCTCTTTCATTGCTGTTGGGAATGCAAGATGATCTCTCCATTTTGGAAGACTATTTGGTAGTTTCTTACAAAACTAAGCATACTCTTATTATATGATCCAGCAGTCATACTTGGTATTAGTATTTACCCAAAGGAGTTGAAAGCTTTATGTTCACACAAAAACCTGTACACAGATGTTTAGAGCAACTTTATTCATAATTACCAAAACTTGAAAGCAAGCAGGATATCCTTCAGTAGGTGAATGGATAAACAAACTATGGTCCGGTCAATGGAATATTATTCAGCACTAAAAATAAATGTTATTAAGCCATGAAAAGACATATAGGTATCTTAAATGCATAAAACTAAGTGAAAGAAGCACATCTAAAAAGGGTACATATTGTATGATTCCAACTATGACATTCTGGAAGAGGCAAAACTAGAGACAACTAAAAGATCAATGGTTGCTGGGAGTTAGGGAGAAGAAAGGAAAGAATAGGCAGAGCACGGAGGATTTTTAGAGAAGTGAAACAATTCTGTATGATACTATAATGGTGGATAAACCTATACAATGTACAACACTCAAAAGTGAACCCTAAGGTAAACTACGGACTTTGGGTGGGAATGAAGTGTCAGCATGAGTTCATGCATTATAACGAATGTATCACTCTGGTGTAGGATGTTGACAGTGGGGCAAGTTGTGCGTGTGTGGGGTTAGGGGGTATATGGTAACTCTCTGTACTTTCCACTCAATTTTTCTGTGAACTTAAAACTACTCCAAAAATAAAATCTATTAAAAGCACCTATGCTAGGAAGAAGGTTTCCTTGCCTAACAGAGGGTATTTTTTAAAATTCTTAGGCTTCATTCCAAATCTACTGAACCATTTCTGCAGGAATAGGACATAGGAATCAGTATTTTTAATAACTATACCCAGTTATTAAATAATTATAAGCACCCAGGTGATTATTTTGGTCAGACAAGTTTGGGAAACATTGGTTTAAACTATTCTATAGTTGGAAGCAGTCACAGCAACTGATGGCCAAGGACTTAACTTTTCGGCTCACAAGGAGTATTAGTAAACAGAGTTCACTCTCAATGTGGCAATGAAGGGGCAAGAACTTGGAGTTCAAAGGCAAGATTATCCTTCCATGTTCCAATATGCTTTGGCCAATGATATGTGAATGGAAGACTGAGTCAGAAAGATGTGTGCTACTTCTGGGCAGGAATTTTAAGAGCCAGGGAACAACGATTTGTCACATTTCCTTGTCCCTGTTGTGGAGATCATGGAAAAACTTGTGGCGATTGTGTCATCCTAGTCCCTTAAGTGAATACAATGTGAACAGAACTCCCTGCCAATTCATGATGGACACATAGTATGAGTGAAAAATAAACTGTTGTCTCAAGCCACTAAAATTTTGAGCTTCTTTGTCATTGCAGCATAATCCAGCCTATCATGACTAATACAGTCTTCAAGCTATACAAATTCCTAAGCTTCACAAGAAGACAACAATATCAATCTCAAATATTACTCTCTGAAAGAAGAGTTAATATGGATAGCAAATTATCCCCCTAGAAATGGAAAATTCCAAGTGCCAAATTTAACATCTCCAAATCCAGTTTATGTTCACAGGACATGGATTCCAGAAACTTATATCAGATCAACCATCTTGGTAAAGCTAAAAGTCAGAATTTCTCTTCCTCTCATCCTTGACCCCTCTGACCTGGTATTTGACAACACTGAGGCTTTGGGAATACAAATTTGCCTGGAATAACTACACCAGAGACTGAGGAATAGCTCTTTTTAAATTTGATGGGTGTTGGGCCTGTGCTGTAATAATTTTGTGTCTCACTGACTTTTTTGACTCTCTGGAAACTCAGTGTAAGACAATGTTAAACTAATACAATTTCTGTACAAGCTACAACTGCTTACAAAAAATTCCAAACCTGTTTAAGCCTTAAGTACTCTTCTAATTAAGACTGAGTAAAATATGAAGTGAAAAGAATGAATTCTGGACATTAATTTCTTTGAAGTTTAAATCTCAAAGGCAAGAGAATTTGACTTCCGGCATTAATTTCTTCAGGCTTTAATGTGTAAGGAATTTTCATCTTCAGACTTTAATTTTTCCTGGACATTTGATAATGGGAGAGAATTTATGATCAAATTTGGAGGGTCGCTGTGATGACTGCATTTTATTATTGAAGTATCTTAATGGTACCATGTATCTCATTGCAAGCCCTCTTATATGTAAGACTGGATAATATTACTGAATATAATTGGTATGGAAATAGATGAAGGGATGAATTTTCAGATTTGGAGTTTCTATAATTAATACTATTTGTGGTAGTTATAAAATGTGGCCTGTTTTAAGTCCTGTCCTAGCAGCTTCTCTCTCATGCAGGTCTTGGTCCTGGAAGGAAGCTCAGTTTGGTTTTGAGTGTGTATAGCCTAGACCATTCTCGTACCATCCCATAGGGCCTAGACCATTCTAGCACCATCTGATCTTCTCATGGTTCCCTTTGTCACCTGAGAAATGGAGTCCACAAAGCTTCTCATCAATTTTGACTTCTACCCTCAAATGAACTCTCTAAGCTTTATACACCAAGTGGGACTCCTTCTTTCAGGGCATCTTTTGGTAATTTGATGTTTTGTTTCATTTTGGCTCCTTCTGCTTCCTCCCTCATGTGAATCTTGTTGCTATCATGACGTGTATATGCGGGAGCTTATAGCTTTTTGCTACATAAACTGGGGTTTATGTTTTTGCTACATAAACTGGGGTTTAAGTTTTGCTACCCAACTTGGCCTGTTTTTGTAGGAAGATATGGGGATATTAAAAAGCTATGCCATTTCCAACTTCCCAGAATTCCATTTGCTTTTTTCTTGATCCCTTCATGTAGCAAAGATAATTATATGCCCACCAAATCTCTTTTCATATTTCTTCTACATTCTCGCCCGCCCCCCCGCCCCGCCGGCCCCCAGCATTACGTGTGACCATGCGACTAGTTCCGGCTAGTGAAACATGAGTAGAAGTAACAGGTGTCACTTCGCAGTAGTGGTAGCGAGATCCCTCTGTATCACTCTCTTGCCTTTCTCTTCTCCTCTGGTCATGGGCATGCAGCCCAAAGATTGAAGCAACCTGGATCAGTGGGTCTCGGCATAGAGGACAGCAACCTACAGTAGAGTTTGCATTAGCAAGAAATAAACTTTTATGTTTTGAGTAACTATTCTTTTGGGACTACTGCCACAGCATAAACCCAGACTACCAAGACACTTCCCCACCTACTTGCTCTAATATTTATTCCCTTTTCACCTCTTCCTCTGTAGATATGCTCAAGTATCTCCTATCCCTTTCAAAAACACCTTCCCCTGATCCTCCTGTCCCTCAAATTATCATAGATCTCCCTTCTCATTCGCTGATATATTTCTGTAAGGAAAAGCTATGTATGCTACCTCCACTTGCTCACCACTCACTCACTCCTTAATTCCAGGGAATCTGGCTTTTGCCTTCTTCACTCTTTAGAAACTTTTTTTTAAGATTACCAATGATCTACTTGCCAAATCACACTCAATCCTGTTTGACCTCTCTCCTACCATGGCCCCAAACCCTAGTCAAGTGGTTTTAAATCTTTTCATGACCCCTTTGAAAATCAAATCAGATAAAAGCTGTGGATCCTACTCCCAGAAAAGTTACATACACATGTATACAAATTTTTATAAATTTCAGAGTTTTTGATCAGCAAGCTCCCCCAAAGCCCTTCCACAATAGCCTAAAGATCTCTGTATCTTGGGTAAAGAATTCTGCCCCGGTTTATACCTAAGAAAGAGGGTCCTCCATTCCCACAAAACAGTCACACAGAGTATTCTTTCACTTGCCAGTGTATTTTTCTATATCACTCTAAAGTTCTGTCTCACCTCTATTGTTCGCATTTCTGTAGTGGCTTCTTACCATTTATCTATATTCCCTCATTCGTCTCTCTCTTCATTCAATCACGAACTACTTGCAGAGTAAAAAACAACATTATGCTCCTCTTATCCCAAAGGAAATGACAATATAGGTGGAAAGAGACATACTAACATTAAAACATAAGTAATAAAATAAGGAAGAATATGAATAAGTGGGAGACATATTGAACTGTTTCCAAGGAAGGGTCAGACACTGCTTTCTGTTGGACAGGAGGTGTAAACTGGGCCTTGAAAGATGAGCTGGGTTTTGATAGGCAGATAGAAGGGAGAATGGTGTGTCAAATGGAATAGAAAGTATTATGTGAGCAACAAGAAATATGTAAATATAAGTGAAATTCTGGGGAGATCACAAGTAGGCTCCACATGGAATGACTAGAGAGGACACAAAGTTAGATAAAAACAGAATGGTAGGTTGGGGCCAATCCTGTGTTAGCCTTGAGTACCAGGCTAAAGAGTCTGGGCTTAGTTTTGTTAAAAATAGAGAGACACTGAATATTTTTGAGCAAAAGACTGATAGGATAAAAATGGTCTCTTAGGAAGATTAATCTGCTAAGAGTGCTTAATTGAGAGATGAGGGACTGGCCAAAAGGAGGAGAGTTGGAGACTGTGCAACAACCCATGATCTGAGCTTTTGAACTATAGAACTGAACTGTCTGAGGAGAGCAACATTAGCAAAAGGGGTGCAGCTGGTGTAGCAGGCATGAAGATGCATTGCTTGGATCTCTCTTCAGCTGGAAGAAAGCAGTTAGCTAATAGCTTTCAGCTGCAGCACCTTTGGGACCTACCACAGCAACATTCAAGCTGAGGTCATCATCTTAGTGCAGCAACCCACCAATGACTGAGCATAGCAGTGTTACTAGACCTCGCCATTTCTACCAAGTGCAGAACTTCTCTATCAGGCGATCTTTGCTCTGGAGCTCCCCATTGGGTTGACTGAGACTTTGCTAGATCTGCATCAAAGTCTGTTGCTCTCCCTGTCCAACGCTGTTTCCTCCCCACTTTTCTTTCAAAAGTGTCAGATCAGCATCCAGCTCTGATGGCTTTCCCTACTCAATTCTCCTTCCCCCTTTATCTCCCAAAGTGTTACACCCCACTCCCCAATTAATATAAAAATACTTTGGAAATAAATGCAGAGTTACACATTATAAAATTCATACAAGTAAAAATTATAGCCCTGAATTAATTGTGTCTAGGAAAGGCAGATTCTGAGTTTAATTATTTTATGAGCTATAAAAATGAGAAACGTGATAATAATGATTTATGTATTGAGAAAAATACCAAGGTCACTGCAGGCTTAAATGAGTTTTTTACATACTGAAATCTTTTTTCTGATTTAACCTGAGATTAAATGAGTGACTAAAGTAGCTATTTGGACATTTCTTTATTTAGAGAAGCCAATTTATTTTAAAGAGAAAATTTTCATCTCACAACTGTAAGTAACAATAGGATAAATGGGAGGAGCAGAGTAGTTCTCTGAGACAAGTGCAGCAGCTGGGGTTCAGCAAATATGAGAGTCAGTATATGCACTATAACATGTCCTTAAAAGGACATATTATAGCAAAGATTCTTGAAACTTCTTTTTTTTAATTTTTATCAGAGTATAGTTGATTTACAACGTTGTGTTAGTTTCTGCTCTACAGCAAAGTAAATCAGTTATACATATACATATATCCACTCTCTTTTAGATTCTATTCCCATATAGGTCATTACAGAGTACAGAGTAGAGTTCCCTGTGCTATACAGTAGATTCTTATTAGTTATCTATTTTATATATAGTAGTGTGTATATGTCAATCCTCTTGAAGCGTCTTATGAATATACTTTATGTCTTGTGTTCATGACACACTTCTGTGAAAGTGAAAAGACACTCCTGTAATGGCAGTGTTGAAAAATACATATATATATATATATAAAAAAATAACTTCCACATAATTCACCAACTTGATATTCAGAATGTAATGGAAACTCTACATGACAGACCATCTAACACTATCAGCTAAACATAACCATTCTTCCTGTTTTGTTTGATAGGGGAAGTCATAGAGCATTATGTTAGAGGTATACTTTGTGTGAGCCTGGGGGAGATTAGTTAGTTATTGAGTTTTAGTTGTTCACTGGTAATTTAGGAATGAAACTTACACTAAAGTAGTTTTAGCCTAATAAATAAGAACTATTTGGTTGAAGGCCTGATCATTTCATTCTTATTTTTAACTGCCACCTAATACAATAGTTTCCTTTTGAAGTAGATCTTGGTAGAGATTGAAACATTTCAGTGATATAAATTCAATTTATTGCTTTTCATTAATAAAACATTTAAAATATAATTCTAGAGTCCTCCTTAACCCCTAGCATGACCTCTCTCCTGCCAGATTTCCAACTTCTACATTCTTTCCCAAATTGTTTCCTCCTTCCTCTACAAATCCCCAACTTTCTACTTTAACCTCACACCTTTCATATCTTTTCCACAAGCCTGTACTTTCAAATGAGGACATTGCCTCATACTTCTCTGAGAAAATAGAAGCCATCAGAAGCTGCTCATCTTCTGATTCTCAATCTATTATTCTACCTGCACCTGTATAAAATTTTCTCCTGCTTCCCTCCCGTTTCACTGAAGGATCTCCTCCCATCATTTCACTCCTGCTCTGGACCTAATCTCTCTCTCTCCATATCATCATCTCTCCCTTTCTAATGAATTATTTTGATCCCAAACAAACATGTACGAGTACCTTTTTTTTTGCGGACTTGGTCCTCTCATTGTTGTGGCCTCTCCCGTTGCTGAGCACAGGCTCCAGACGCGCAGGCTCAGCGGCCATGGCTCATGGGCCTAACCACTCCGTGGCATGTGGGATTTTCACGGATCGGGGCACGAACCCGCATTCCCTGCATCGGCAGGCGGACTCTCAACCACTGCGCCACCAGGGAAGCCCAACTTGTGTCTTCTTTAAGCTAGCTTTCTTTCTTTTGCTTCCCCTCACGGAAAACTTTTTGAAATATCTTGTCTCTACATGCTGTTTCCACTCCTTCACCAAAGTCACACTTGAATCCTCCCCCCCTCCAGCTTCCCTGTCCTAGCATGCCTCCGAAATTGTGCGTGTCAAGGTCAAAAATGACCTCTATATTGCCAGCGCCACTGGCCACTTTGGTCCTTATCTTACTGGAGTCTTTAGCAGCATCTCTCCCTAGAAACATTCTCCTCTCTTAGCTTCTGTGATGCCGTTCTGTACAGAAAAAAGTTAACATAGCAGCTCTGAGACTGCTAGCTTTTGAACAGGCTTGCAAGGTTGGCCCTTTGCTAGCAATTGGGAGCTTCATTTTGAGGAGTGTTCCCATTGTTCTCTAAGTGAAAAATGATGGCTCACTGTGCCTACACTGTATAAACAACGTCGTTTATGCTGAACACCTGCTTTCTTTCTGGGAATCTGGAGTAGAGGGTGCCTATATGACCAGACCCCAATAAAAATCTTGGATACTGACTCTCTAATGGGCTTTCCTGGGCAGAAATATCACACATGGGTTTTTCCTTTTCTCAGGCTCAACTGGTTTCTCTTGCTTTTTCCCACTTGGAGCCACAAGGTTTTACTCTCTTTTCTATCTATACTATTTTCTAGGTGATCTTATTTGGTCTCTTAACATTAAATATAATATCATGTATATGCTAACTACTTCCAAATTTATATCTCCAGCCTAGTTCCTGCCACTAACTCTAGAAACTGATATCCAAAAGCCTGCTTGAATCTTCATATAGGATCTTGGAGGTAAACTTAAATGGCCAGCATGGAACTCATGATTGATTTTTCTCAAACCTGGTCCTATCCTCTGTTTTTCCCATCTTAATGAATGACACTACCACACATGCTATTACCAAAGGCAGAAATTTTGGAGTCATCTGTGACTCTTTCCTTTCTCTCACACCACATTCTATCACCAAATCTCATTAGTTCTACCTCCAAAATATTGATATTTCTCAAATCTGACCATTTCTCATTTTCTCTCCCTGATACAAGCCATCATCATCTCTCACTGGACTGCTGAAATAGGCTCCTAATTCATCTCCTTATTCCCATTCTTATCTGTGAATAATCTGACTCTATTCAGAGTCAGAGACATCCTTGGAAAGTTTAAATCAAATGATGTTATTTTCCTGATTAAAAACTTGTCTATTGATTTCTACTGCACTTAGAGTAAATCTAAATTCTTGGCCCACTTATTAGATTAGAAGAAAGAGTAGGTGCTCTTGCATTGTGAAAAAGCTTGGCTTGATCAAGGAACTGAGAGAAGGACAGAGAACCTGGAGCAGAATGAGGGGGGAAGAGGGGCTCAAGATATGAGATAAAATATTAAGAGAGGAAGGGGTCTTTTCTTTCAGGGCCTTGTTTTTGAGTATTTGTTACACAAATCTGTGCTGGTATATGGAAGCAAAAGTCATATAACACTAAAATGTTCTCTAATGAACTTGATCATTTATAAAATGAGCCCCTACTTAAATATTTTCCCATACAAAACACTAGTGCTTATTTTCCCCACACTGTCTCATTCAGTGGCCCTTCAGTTGACATCCTCATTGGTTTGAACTTTGAGATTATGGTAAACATCCAAAAATATCTACCAAACAAATCCAAATCATATGAATCAAAAAGAATTTAACCACAGATTTTGCAACAGGTACAAGATTTCATGAAGTTTATGAAAGTGATATTAGAGAATTCTTCAAACCACATACAATGCTGTTGGCAACTGAGGCTCTGTAATCATACCAGTTAACAGTAGAAGCAGAGAAAATAGAAAAGGAATGTGTTTCCAGAAGGAATCATTTGAATATCAAACAGTTAAGGGAGGTCATTAGGAAAATTGATTAGGTTGTTGATAATTTTTGCAAAAATGACTCTCTGCCTATGAAGAGAATGAAGGATAAAAAGGGCCACAGACTGGGAGAAAAGATTTGCAAATCACATATATGGTACAGGATTTATCCGCAGAATATATAGAGAACTCTCAAAACTCAATAATGAGAAAACAAGGCCCCCAAAAGGGGACAAAATATTTTAATAGATGCTTCACCAAAAAAGATATATGGATGCTAAATTAGCACTCAGAAAGATGCTCATCATTATTAGTCATTAGGAAAATGCAAACTGGAAGCACAATGAGACATTATTACATACCTACTAGAAAGGCTAAAGTTAAAAAGACTGATCATACACTGTTGGCAAAAATGTAAAATGGCATAACTACATTGGAAAAAAGCTTGCAGTTTCTTAAAAAGTTATACATATACCTTCCATATGATCTAGCCATTCAACTCCCAGGTATTTACCCCAAAGGAAAGGAAATATATGTCCATACAAAGACTTGTATATTAACATTCACAGCAGCTTTATTTGTAATAGCCAGAAACTGGAAATAACTTAAATGTCCATCATCAGATGAATGGATAAGAACATTGCAGTATATTCAAACAATGAAACACTAATCAGCAGGTGTTTGAGAGAAAAATAAAATCACACCAAACTTGATGAAGATTGTGTGGTCATTTGACCATCAGCATCATCTGGGAATTTGTTAGAGTGCAAATTCTCAGGCCCCACTTTACACCTACTGAATCAGAAATTCTGGGGGTGGGAGACCACTGCCTTAGTCTCATTTGCTAAAAGTATCAGTGAGGGTTCTTTATTGTCAGTGACCATCTCTGGCTAACTTAAATTGAAGGTAAATTTATTGGAAAGTATCAAGTAACTCACAGACTTGATGAGAAATGATAAGAAACATTATCAGACAAGAGGTTAGAATCAAGGGAGTCAGGGTAGCGAAACAGTCTGATTAAGATGCTGCTGCCACCACCAATGTATGCCGTATCTTCTATTTGACACAGTAGTCACTGTAGGAAACCACTGCTCCTGATAACACAGCCACGAATGCCAGACTGCCTATGCCATAGCTACCACAGATCCAACATCATCCATCATCCCCTCATCTTGGCACTACTTGCTCAAGATTCAAAGTACCTAGTGACCAAACCTGGATCACAAGATTGTCAGGGAAGTGATTAGAGGGTGACTCCTTAGGCTTCTGAAGTTAGAGGTAGGAGCTTACTTCTTACCCAGACCTACACAATGGGGGATTTCCCAAATCTAGCAACTGGGTTCAGATGCTGAGCAGTCAAAGACAATTACAAATGCCCACTACTTGAAGTGCTCTGAATAAAGTAAATTCGGTGTATTTTTAGCAGGACCATATGCTAGCAGAATTAGTCAAACGTATTCTTTGTATTACTAATTATGGACTTAAGAACTGTCCATATTTCCCTGGTGGCACAGTGGTTAAGAATCCACCTGCCAATACAGGTGACACGGGTTCGAGCCCTGGTCTGGGAAGATCCCACGTGCTGCGGAGCAACTAAGCCCGCGAGGCACAACTACTGAGTCTGTGTGCCACAACTACTGAGCCTGTGCTCTAGAGCCCATGAGTGACAACTACTGAGCCCAAGTGCCACAACTACTGAAGCCCGCATGCCTAGAGCCCGTGCTCCACAAGAAGAGAAGCCACTGCAATGAGAAGTCTGTGCACCGCAACGAAGAGTAGCCCCCGCTCGCCGCAACTAGAGAAAGTCCGTGCGCAGCAACAAAGACCCAACGCAGACAAAAATAAATTTAAAAAAAAAAAAGAACTGTCCATAAAATTTTCTCTTTTTTCTTGAGAGATATGTCTTTTCATACAAGTATTGGCTCACAGTGGATCACAAGAGTGGATGGTGCCAGTATGTGCCTTTCCACAGCATGTTTGAGTAAAGACTATGAAATGAAATGACTGGGTTCTTGGTGGCCTTCAAGTGGTGTTATTTAAAACTGAATTAATTGGACATTCATAGGCAAAAATATTAACTTTGACCTAAATGTCACACCTCACACAAAAGTTAATTCAAAATGGATCATGGACTTAAATGCAAAACATAAAACTATAAAACTTTTAGAAAAAATATCTTTGACTCTACGACTAGGCAGAGTTCTTAGATTTGACACCAGAAGTTTGACCCATGACAGGAAAAATTGACAAATTGGACCTCATCAAAATTAAAAACTTTTACTCTGCAAAAGACCCTATTAAGAGGATGAAAAGACAAGCTACAAACAAGGAGAAAATATTTGCCAGCCACATATCTTACGAAGGAGTAGCAACTGGAATTCATGAATTCATAAAGAATGCTCAAAACTCAACAGTAAAAAACCAAGCAATCCAATTAGAAAGCAGGCAAAAAACATGAGCAGAGATTTCACTAAAGAAGGCATGCAGGTAGCTCATAAGCACATGAGCACATGAAAACATGATTAACAACATTAGCCATAAGGAAAATGCAAACTAAATCCACAATGAGATATCATTCACACTAATCAGAATGGTTAAAATAAACAGTAACAACACCAAATGTTGGAAAGGATGCAGAGAAACTGGTTTATTCATATATTGCTGGTGAGAATGTAATATGGTACAGCCATTCTGGAAAACAGTTGGGTAGTTTTTTAGTTTTAAAACTAAACATGCAACACAGCATGACCTAGCAATTGCACTCCTGGGCATTTATCCCAGAGAAATTTAAACTTATGTTCACACAAAAACATGTAGATGAAAGTTCATAGCAGCTTTATTTGGAATAAGCAAAAACAACCCAGATGTCCTTCAACGGTGAATGGCTAAACAAACTATTGTACATCTATACCATGGAAGGCTATTCAGCAATAAAAGGGAACAAACTATTGGTACACGCAACAACTTGGATGAATCTTTATGGAATTATGGTGAGAGAAAAAAGCCAATCCCACAAAGTTACATCCTGTATGACTCCATTTATATAACCGTCTTGAAATGATAAAATTATATAAAGAACAGATTAGTAATTTTCCAGGTATTAGGGACATGGGAGGGGTCAGGAAAGTGAATGTGACCATAAAGGGCAACAGGAGGGACCCTTGTGGTGATGGAAATGTTCTTATCTTGCTTGACTGTATCAATGTAAATGTCCTGATTGTGATATTGGACTACAAATAATACCAATTTTGGGTAACTGGGTAAAGAGTATAAGGGATCTCTCTGTATTATTTCTACAACTACATGTGAATCTACAATTATCTCAAAATAAAAAGATTAATTTACAGGAATTCCAGGGCAGACCAGTGGTTAGGACTCAGCGTTCTCACTGCCAGGGGCCAGGGTTCCATCCTTGGTCGGGGAACTAAGATCCTGCAAGCCGCACTGTGCACCAAAAAAAAAAAAAAAAAAAAAAGATTAATTTACAAAACAAAGCAACAACTGAAAAAATGAACTAGGTTCTGAGTCCAGAAAGGCAGCCCACTCTCTATGGGTAGGTACGAGCTAACACTACTACCATCAATACCACCATACATAGATACATGACTATTTGTTACCTATTCTCTGTCTTGCCTCTTCTCTTGCCATTATCCACACTTTCTGTGCTCCTACCTCATTGTACTGAATGCTCCCTGGCCTAACTGGGCCCACTGAAAACTCCACAGCTTTCCACATACTGATGTTTCTGCCTGGGGTATACCTATCCAGTTGACTTCAAGACCCTAATAGCACCCCTTCAGCTCCCCCAAGTATTTGGTTACTGCCTGCAGCACTGTATTTGTATATCTGAAATAGCTTTTAGGATAAACTCCAGAATTCTTAACCCAGCTTACAAGGCACTACATGATCTAACTCTGCTTGCCTTCTCAGCCACATCTGCCACTCTTACTTTCTCTCCCTGAGCACACTGGTCTTTTCTGAGCTTCACAAGCCAAGTTCTTCCCCCACCTCAAGCCTCCATTCATACTGTTTTCCTAGCCAGATCATTTCTATTATCCTTCTCCCCAACTCTTCGTTCATCTAATACTACTTCCTCAAAGTAATCTTTCTAGGCCTCCCAGTCTAGGCTAGGTCCCTCTGTTTTATACAATCAGAGCATCCTTTATTCTACTAAAGCATCTAAGAAAAGTATAATTAAATACCTACAGAATGAGTTGTTTAATGTCTGACTGCCCCATTAGATAGTGAGCTCGATAATGTCATGGACCACACAGAAATAGATCTTCTAGGGAAATATTTTATGTTAAATTTTAAGTTGTTTGTATTTGTAGCATATAAATCCCTTGGTCTCCTGGAAGCTATTTCCATTTTATTGACACAAACAACACACACACACACACACACACACACACACACACACACAGCCTTGTGTGAATGGTTTATTTTATGGAAATGGTGGAAAGTAAGGAAAAAAGCCAGGTTCCATGTTTGGGTTAAAGTGGTACTGGAACAGGGACAACAGAAGCCTTGTAAACAGAACTAGTTTAGCAGAAGGAAAGTTTAGAGCTGGAAGTGACCATAAAAACATAAGCCCCCATCCTCCAAAATTGACAGAACTACTGGATGAGGCATTGGACTTCTCACAGTCTATGGAAAGAAGTTTAAATTACTTTTTTCTATAGATCTTAAGATGTAGAAAGACCACAGATGACATTTGGTTACAATTTTATCTGTTTACTTGTCTGTCACCCTACTAGACAGTGAGCCCCTTAAGGACAAGTACTGCGTCATCCATCTTATGATTCACACTTGGCACTCAGGAGGCACTCAATAAATATTTGTTGAATTAATGAATATATAATTCACTATGGAGAATTAGGGATCTGATATATTATCCTTCTTATGTGTGTAAATTTCAAAAGTGATTCTCCTTAGTACAAAGTAAAAGACTGAAAAGGGTAGCATTTCAAGTACCTGATAACATGTGAGTGTCTTGCTGGTATTCATATTATTCATGCAGACAATTCCATTCTCTGCCTATGAACAAGGCCTGTTCTATTTATACATATAAAAACTGAGGGTAGGTGGAAACAGTGTACATCCCCTTTGTTCATCAGTTATTATCTCTCCAATGACTCTATTGTTAATTTCTTCAACTACTGCTAAAAAATACATCTCTTTACTATATTTGATTATGAGGGAAGCTGTGACCTCCTACATTATTCACAGCTTGTCAAAAAGAGTGAGCTTCAGTTGTGTTGAAAAACCCCTTCTGCTTTTAAATATCAAATAGGTGTTTTACAAATAATAAAAAGTAAATTATTTTTTAATCATCATCAATCATTTTTACAGCTTGATGAATAGACATCATCAATGGCCACTTATGTGATATGAGGATTCTAAAAAAGCTCTTAATTACCCATAATCACTCCCTTTTGCTCCCATGATGTCTAATATTTTAGAGTTAGAAGTTTATTCCTTAAAGGTCTCCAGTTCCAGTAGCATGGCAGACTGAGTTAATGCAGAAACCCTTTTACACGGGAATGCTACATTAAACATAAAAGCAAGAGATAACCATAGATGAGCTCACACACAGAAAAGGAATATCTCCTAGAAACAAAGAGGAAAGGAAAGCCAGAGTGATAAGCGTGTTAGTTAATTCTGCATCAGCTTTGTGGTAGTGTTATTTGATCTGGAAACAGCAAGTAAATTGGGCTTTAATATCTACTCCAGGATAGAAGTTGAAACCCTGGACCTAAGGGAGTTGGAAGTATTGATAAAATATTGCATAAAAACACAACTCTCCATAGGTTGAATTCCCAGGCCTGTAACTTGCATAGGATAGAAATCCAAGTTTACACTAGCTGAAAAATGAACATAAATATTGGTTAGTACTATACCTATGATCTTTCTGTGGATCTGGTGCAAGCAAACAAAGACATTGCTCTGGGTCACATGGGATGCCCACAGGGAAAAAAAAGCCATGTGAACATGATCTCACAATATAAAAAGTTATAAAACACAATGATCCATCATGAACAAAAGTCAACAAACACACAGCACATTATTTGAAATAATAGAACATGATTGTCTAAAATAATTAAATAAGTATGTCTAAAATGATTAAAGAAGTCATTGGGACCGTAAAGAAAAAAACTCAATGAAAAATAGAATAGGGATATTTGAAAAAAACTTAGTAGAACTTCCAAACTTAAAAACATAATCATTGGAATTAGAAGCTCAATGGACAAGTTAAACAGCAGATCAATACAAATGAACTAAGAATTCTAAGAATTAGAAATAGATATGGTGAAGTTATCTGGAATGAGGTAGAGAGACAAACACTTGCAAAATATCAAGAAATATCTAGACTAGAATGAGAAAGTACAACATATGTCTATTGGGAATTCTACAAGGAGAGAAGAGGAATAAAAAAAATTGTGAAAATAGTTGAAAATTTTGCATGACTGATGAATGATATGAATCTTCGATTTAAGAAACACAAATCCACTGCAAGATAAATAAAAACAAGCCTACACCTGGCTGTATTGTACTGAAATGGCAAAATGCCCAAGAAAGGGAAAAAGTGTAAAATAATCACAGAAAAATTCATTCCATTAGCTGTGATTTCCTTCTTATTAAAAATTGAGCTCTAAATATACTCCAGTTTAATTGGTGAAGTGGATACTACGGCTGGATGAGAAGGGTTTTTGGCTGAAAATTCAAAACTTAAAAATCATACAGGGGGGCTTCCCTGGTGGCACAGTGGTTAAGAATCTGTCTGCCAGTGCAGGGGACATGGGTTCGAGCGCTGGTCCGGGAAGGTCCCACATGCCGCGGAGCAACTAAGCCCGTGCGCCACAACTACTGAGCCTGCGCTCTAGAGCCTGCGAGCCACAACTACTGAAGCCTGTATGCCTAAAGCCCATGCTCCGCAACAAGAGAAGCCACCGCAATGAGAAGCCCACATACCGCAACGAAGAATAGGCCCCTGCCCCGCTCACGGCAACTAGAGAAAGCCCGCGCACAGCAACGAAGACCGAACGCGAACATAAACAAATTTATTTTTTAAAAAATCATATAGGAACTAGGGAAAAAAATCCTCATTTCTCAGATCCAATATTCTTGTGATTTCAATAACTGCAGCACAAAAGGAGTTTAGATATTTGATTATATTAGAGTCATTCTAATATAATTCAAATACTTCCAAATATTATGCTCTGACAACAGAGATTCATCTACTTGTCAATATACCTCCCTGCTCCCCCACCCCACCCTGCCCCCATCCCAAATACATCATATACAGAAAAAACTAAGGCAGAGGAAGGCACGAAACTAACAACCTGTCATTTTTGTTCACTGCTAGTAAGTGGTTTATCAAGTAGTGGGCCAATAAGTATATCAATGACATAAATATTTGATTGATAATTATCTCTGCCAATGCCTCCAGCTTGAGGAGAAACCTCTCTCTTCAGAACATTTTCCATGAAGGGCTACTGCACTTTCTGGGGCTTCCAAGAAAAGTGATTATAGGCTGTTTCCTAGAGGAGTCTGATAAGAAGTCAATGTCTCCCTCAGGGTCTGACCGAAAGCATACTGGGTTGTTATTCTTTGGCAGAGTATCCTGAGCACTAAGAGATTAAAAAAATGCTTGGGAGTTGGTCTGAGAAAATTAACCCCAGACTTTGGGTATTGTCTCTAATGATAAGTAGCCTAGGTCTTCCAGAGAAATTTAAGGTCTCCCACCTTTCTCCCCTGAAGAGGTATGAATAGTGTTTGCTATTAAACTTCATATAGAATAACAGAAAGAGACTTCATCCCTTTTGCTCCAACAATTCTTTCGATTTTTCCAGTTCGGACATCCATTCGCAGGGAAACTGAGATCACCTGGAACTGCTTTGAAATCTTAAATCTAAACATTCCTGTTGTTCCATATCCTTTGCTTAGGCTAATCCTTTCATGTTGTTCTTGTACCTCATCAGGATCTGAGTCCCCTGACCTCTCTACTCTCTATCAGCCCTCTTCTCTCTTCTTAGACTTCAACCAATTTAGATGTTAACCATTCTCTTTCAAATACTCTCAACTCCACGATCTCTACTTGTTCAATGAGATAATGTAGATAAAGCACAGGCCGAGAGAAGTGCTCAAGAAATGGCAGCTAAAACCACTACCATCACTACCACTAACATACATAACATTCTCTTGCTTATTTGTCAGTCTATCATATCAGCCTGTACATCATACAGTCCTGGGCTGGTAAACATTACTGGAGAAAGTCACTAAGTTGTACAGACAGATGGTGGTAAATTCATGCTTCTGGCCTTAACTGCCAACCAATTCTGTTTCTCTAATCAGTTTTCTGAATTTTGAGACTATTCTAAACCTTCTCCAATCTCCTCAAATCTCCTATCCACCATGTCCTCGCACCATTCTCATTTTCTTGCTTCACAGGAAAAGAAGAAACCAGGAGAAAGAACTTCAACTTCCAGGCACTTAATCTGCAAACCTTTGTGCTTTTTTTTTTTTTTTTTGCGGTATGCAGGCCTCTCACTGTTGCGGCCTCTCCCGCTGCGGAGCACAGGCTCCGGACGCGCAGGCTCAGTGGCCATGGCTCATGGGCCCAGCCACTCCGCGTCATGTGGAACCTTCCCGGACCGGGTCACGAACCCGTGTCCCCTGCATCGGCAGGCGGACTCTCAACCACTGCGCCACCAGGGAAGCCCAAACCTTTGTGCTTTTGCATCTCTTCTCCCCTGCTTTCCTCCTCTGACAACGGAAGGAGAGTACGGTTTACTGCTAAGGGCCAATGACTCCATATTCTCTCCTACTCTGTCATCTTCATCCACGTATCTTCAACCTGTCTCTCCACTGGTGCCTTCTCATCAATATTTAAACATATCCCAGCTTCACACAACTACTGAAGCCCGTGCGCCTAGAGCCCGTGCTCTACAACAAGAGAAGCCACCACAATGAGAAGCCCGTGCACCACATGAAGAGGAGCCCCCACTCACCGCAACTACAGAAAGCCCGTGCGCAGCAAAGACCCAAAACAGCCATAAATAAATAAATAAATAAATAAATAACATATCCCACCTTCAAAAATTCCTCTTTTCATTTCAGCTAACATTTTTCTCTTGTTCTTCCCACTCAAACTATCAAAAAATGTTGTCCACCTTCGCTGTCTCTATTTATTTCCCACTCATCCTTTGTCACTGTAATCTGGTTTCCATCCCTACACTCCACTGAAACTGTTCTTATCTGCTTTATCAATAACTCCAATAAACCATTCTTAGGTCTTATCTCATTTGACCGCTCAGTCACCTTTGGTATAGTTAATCAATTCCTCCATCTGAAAACTCTTTTTTAAAAAGCCCACTTTTCTAGAACGCCTACCTCTCAGACTGCTTCTTGTGAGTATTCTTTGTGGTCTCTCTCTTTCTTTATCCATCCCTAAATATGGAGTTCTTTTAGAGTTTGGTTCAGGGCCCTATTCTTTTCATACAGTTAAACTAATTAAACAAGGAGGCCATTAGACTAAGGTGGCTCTAATGCTTTGGTGGCCTACTTAAGCAAACCAAAGTCTAAGTGTGTAAATGCCTCAAGATTATGAAATCTAAACACTAAGGACAACCAATCACAAACAGCTAACTAGGCTTTAAGCTGTAGCCAATTAAATAATTTCCTTTCTTTGCTTCTGCACCTTCTTTAAGTCTTTCCCCTGCCTCCTATTGGTGCTCCTAACCACTTCTGGTTTGGTGCTGCCCAATTCCAATCAATTTTTGCTCAGATAAACTCTTAAAATTTTTAATATGCCTCCATTTATCTTTTAATGATACTCTATATCTCATTCCCTCCAATCCATCTATATGCTAATCCGTATCCATTTTTAGATGGCCCTCCTGATCCATACAAGAAAATATTTTCCCATCCCTTAGGCATTCTGCCTCCATAGCTGTTTCTGCTGTGTTCTCTCTCTGTTTCCCAAGCCAGAAATCTGACATCCTGACTTCTCTGTTTCACACTTCACATCCAATCAACTACCAAGCTCAGGCCATTCTTGCTGAAACAGCTCTCGAATCATTTCAACTGACATGCAGCCCACCATTATGTCACATCTCCTTAAGGGGTCTGCCAGTTTCCAATTCTGTCTGTTCTAATCCATTCTAATCCATTCTCCACACAAAGCCAGAGTGATTCTTCAGAAATGTAAATTATATCATGCCACTGCTATGCTTAATTTTTCCGCTTCCTGTTGCCTTTAAGATAAAGCTCTAAAAACTTCCTAGCATGTCCTTCTCAGTCTCAATTCTTCACTCCCCTCTCTGCAAGCAATCTTCAGTCATTATAAACTTTGAATTCCTAGAGTGCATGCTTGCAGCCTGAGCTCTCCCCCAGCTGAAATATACCTTCCCCTCTCTTGTTTTCCTAACAAAATTTGCACTCAATCCTTAAGCTCAACTTTATGCATCATTTCTAGGAAACTACCTGACACCCCTCCAGTTTGAAGTCCTCTTTAGGTGTTCCCAAAGCATCCTGTACTTATCTAGCAATTAAGAGCAGTATTGTCTTGTAATTGCTTATTCCCTAGTCAATAGCTCCATGTGGCTGTTAAGTCCAAGGAGGTCAGAAACCAGGTGCTCTTAAATTTTCCATCTCAAGGGCCTAAAAGGAGTGTCTGACAGACAGTAGTTCAATTAATATTTGTTGAATGAATTTGTTGAATCCCTTTCTTTGGAATGAGGGCGGCCAGGAGAATGCCAGAAAGACGGGGGCTTAAAGGGCACACAGTAAAAAATCTATCAGCAACAAGTGGGATGGACAGAGTACCTAGGTTTTTCCATGAACGTGGCATGGGGGACTACGTGGAGCGCCTGGTCCGAGGCCACGGCGACCACACGCTCCCGAGGGCAGACGCAGGTAGCGCGCGACCCCACGCGAGGAAGGACAATAGCTTGGAATTCGGCCTCGAGTTTCCGGTGGGACAGCCTCGAGCTCGACCCGTGGGACCTGGGGATGGGGGCTCCGACCCGGCCCACAGCAAGAAGGCGCTGCACCTACGGTCGCTGTCGCCGTCGCCGTCTCCTCCGACGTCGTCGCCCCGCCCCGCCCCGGAAGTGACTTGAGGCTCGTCCGGAACCTCCGGGCCCGGCGGCTGCAGCGTCACCAGCCGAGCTGGTGCGGGGCGGGCGGAGCGGCCGCTGCAGCCGCCAACGAACCGGGAACCGCGCGGGGCAAGCAGCGCGCCGGCCAGGGGAGGGGGCCCAGCGATAGGGCCGAGGGCGACGACGACGCGGAGGAGGCGGAGCCCGGAGAGGGGTGGGGGCCGGGGAGGGTTAGGGTGGGAGGGGGTTGGGGGGGGTGTCCTGGTCTCATGGAGCCGGCCGAAAGGGCGGGCGGCGGGGACCCCTTGGAGCCGGGCGGGCGCCCCGGTCCAGACCCGCGAGGCTTCGTCCCGCAGAAGGAGATCGTCTACAACAAGCTGCTGCCCTACGCCGAGCGGCTGGACGCCGAGTCCGACTTGCAGCTGGCCCAGATCAAAAGCAACCTGGGCCGGGCAGTGCAGCTCCAAGAGCTGTGGCCCGGGGGCCTCTTCTGGACCAGGAAACTCTCCACGTAAGTGTGCCGGGGCCTGCAGGATGGGCCGGAGGCAAAGGCTTGGGTGTGAAGGCGTCCGCGGGGGGTGGGGGGGAGGCTCTTTGTCCGCACCGGACCGCTGGACCCTCAACTCTGCCCCGGTTCGGGCGGATCGTTTCTGTGCAGTCATCCCAGGGTCGCGACCGAAGCCTGGGAAGCACTCAAGCTTCCTCCCTGCCACTTTCTTACGGGATCTCCCTGGTTCTCACCAGCCCTCTATGTCCTTCGCAGCTGCTTGTCCCCAAGGTTTCGGGTTGTTGTCTTCTGACATTCGGGGCCCGGGGGAGCGTGAGGGCACTGGACCTGCAGGGAAAGAGAGGAGCGGTCCCCCAGGGGTCCTCCTTGGACCTTTGCCGGTGGCGGGAGGGAGCAGAGAGGATTCGTCTTTGGGCGAACAACTCGACTTTTCCTGGTGTTGACTCCAGTTTTTTCTTACCTTACGGTCCCTGCCTCTTCCTATCCCTCAGTTCGCGTCTAGTAACTTTCTGAATGGGAAGGAGGCCGTAGGGAACTTCTAGGTTCTGCTTTTTTTTGGGCCTTCTCAGTCTTTGTGGGTTTGATTGAAAAGACTGTTTTAAAATCAGCCCTCAGCGCATTCTTGGGCTGTGTACTAGACGTTAATGTTGAGAATGTTGAGTCTTACAACCTCGGGAAAGTGTATGTTGCTCCTTTTATGACATTTCCTTTGGAAATGTGCCATACTAAGGAAAATAGAGAAGGAAGCTGTCAAGTTGTCCTGGGCGTTATTAGTATCGGGCTGGTGTTAATTTTTGAGCTGCTCAGATGAATATAGATTACCTAAATCAATCTCAGTTGTTCTATTCTTCTTTTGTTACCTTTTTTTTTTTTTTGGTATGAACTGGCTGCAAACTACAGTGCCACTGAAATTAGGGGAAACTGAGTACAGTTGGGGGAAAGGTTAGAGACATATTTGCTAGATGGGCATCTTCACTGTGTCAGAAGAACTTTTTTAAAAGAGAATTTTGCTGTATCTTGTTTGGTTGGCTATACATAAAATCTGGTAACATTGTATGTTCATGCATGTCGGTATGGGTGGCTGAACACACAAGACATAAATCACTTATCTAATGTTTACCCAAATCTGCTGAGTGAACTGGGTGATGACTCAGGGTTTTGTAATGCAGTCGTCTTTTCTACATTTCCTCACAGGATGATTCTTATCTGCCAATTATTAGGGAGCCTCTAACAAATTTCTCATCTCCAGTTGTCGCTGGTGGTAGCACTAATTACCTTTTTAATTAAAGAGCAAAACTCAAATGCTTAATTTCCCCTTTTCAAAGAGTGACCAAATTTATGTCAAGGTTAACAGCTCCCCTCTCGATTAGAGCTTGAAGAAGTTTGTGGTGTTAGGATCCATAGGAGACTTGGGAAAAAAGAAGTGCAACAGGGAGAAGAACCACTTTTGGTTAAAACAGAAGAATGTTTTATAAATTATTAAAATTCACAGTTTTTTCAGGTGAGCCTCCTCGGTTTTTATGTTACTTGGGCACAGTAAAAATAAAGTTACTTTGTCAGTTCCAGTAATTCCTCATTTTAATCACCGAGATCAGATTTTTCAGAAAATAACCTTTTTGGGGGACACAAACAGCTCCTTTTAGATGCACAGTGTATAAATAAACCAGTGTGTGAATGCATATGTGGTTTGGATTTATTAATGGAGAATCTACACAGGCATAGTTAAGCACTGTTTTCTGACATTTTTATTGTAACTAAGCTTGGCAAATTAACACCTGGAGGTTTATTTATTATTTTTGGCTTTTAGGTATAAGTATCTGTACCTAGAAAGGGCTAAAAATACAGTGGAGACAGTCCTTGGTGTTTAGGGCAATATTGCAGTTACACAGCTTTATAACCTACGAACGTCAAACCATTTATATCTAAGTAACCAGCAAGAAATGCTATCAGATAGAATTTTATTTTGGAACGGTGGTTAAATGCTGCAAGCTGATTCTTGGGATTACGCTATGAGACATTTTGAACTTGGTGGGACATGTTGTGATCTTGGGTGTATTTTTTCTCCTAAGTCATGCTAAGGTGACCTGTTTATAGTTGTGCTTGTTGTTTTTAAGCCTTGTGTGTGTTGCACAAGTTTACATCTAAATGATGCCAAAACATGTGATGATAGCTCTGAGTTACCTTAGTAGTGATAATACTTAGTGCTTTGTAGAAGAATGGAAAGTAGTAATGAAAATAAAATCTAATTTCTCCCACTAGCTCTGTGACTGTGGGCAAGTTACTTTAATCATGTGTTTCAGTATACTTGTGAGAGAAATGAGGGAGTTGGAGTAAATAATTCCTGAGAAACACTCCTGCTCTGGTATTTTATGATTTTATTTTTTATCCTGTAGAGCCTCAAATAAGCCAGTGTGTATCTTTCTCCAACGACTGTTTGATAAGTTTGTAAACTACTGGAAATAGTTGCACAGATCCAGTGCATTCCTGAAGAAGACCAGAGTGTAAATGCTGTTCAGAGACACTGGGACTGGATCCCCGACCAGAAGTATATACATCCCTAATCTGGGTGTCACAGGACTGGGTAGAGTTCTGGTTTAGGAGATACTCAAGAAACCACCCCCCCTTTTTTTTTTAACTTTTTATCTCATTTTGATGGTTATACTTATCTTTTAATCTATCTCAAGACTTGCAGGTCTGTTTAGCAGATCTCTGTGAAGAAGGGTTATTTCTGTGTACTTTAAAAATTGGCCCTGTGATATAATACAAGCTCTCTTGTACAGAGAGCTTAAAGTATTAGTACTGCCTGTTGAAGTGAGATTTTGTGACATCATACGTCACGAAACTAGTTTTTAAGAAGCAAGGAAACAAATTAGAGAAGAGAGGCACAAACTAAATGGTCTTTGAAAAACAGCAGTTAAGACAGCTCTTGGACCCTGAGTGAAAGGCATCTGTAAGTAACTGGTATGGCCTCTGTAGAGAATGAAAGGAGTTGAAGAAAGGTAATCTTGAAGCTCGCTTTTTCTCCCTTGTCCTTCTGGGCCTTTCATGAGAGGCAGTGAGGTCTAGTCAGAAGAAGTTTATCTGTACCTGGTGTTGCCACTCTTATCATCTTGGTCTTGCTTAACCTCTCTTAGCTTTAGAGTCCTCTTTTGGAGAGTGGGAGTGTAGACTACGCATGGTTTTTCAAACCTAAAACTTAGCAGCGAATTGTTTCATAAAAGCAAAATCTTAAACACAAAATTAGATCATTTCTTTCTTTTGTGTTTTTTTTTTTAAAGCAGAATTTTGATTTTAGTGAAGTGTGTGAGTTTGGATTATTATGAAGCAAATTTAGATGCTTTGTTTCAGTGAAAATTTATATTTTCTGCTGTGAATGAAATGATTGTATTATAATGTGTAATGAAATGATTGTGTTATACTGAGGAATCATTTGCTAATGATTAATTTGCTAATTAAACTGTAGCTCCCTTGTTTAATTATTATTAAGAATATTACGTGGCCTTACTTGATAGGAATTGGATTAAACCACATAATGTATTTAATTAGATTATACAACCACTGGAAACTTGTTTAGTCAAAATATACATTATCAAATACACTAACCTCCTTTGTGGAGAGCAATATGTGACCACAGGAGCACCCAAATCCATATCATTTCTATGTTAGAGAAGAAAGAAGAAAATGCTAACCACTAAATCTCAGTGTTAATATTGTCTATTAACATGATGTACTTAATAGAGTAATATTTGAGTATTGAAATTGTGAAGTACACAATAAAGATAAGCTTTTTATTTGTAAAAGAATCTCAAAATCTTGACAAATTGCCACATTCATCAGTGAGAGCCAGTTGGAGAAAGTAGTAGAAAAGGTTTGTCTCTGTTATTTAAGTGGCCACACTCAAAACAGGACCCAAAATTTTGTAGGGAGAAAGTTGATTTTCCATAGGAAAAAACAAAATGCATGAATTGATTGATTTTGGAGAGACAAATTTTCTGATAAAGTTGTATAACAGCACAGTAAGTTATCTTTCACTCTTTTTTCTGTTTTTTTTTTTTTTTTAACTAACATACTAATTTTTAGAGTAGGTTTAGGTTCAGAGCAAAATTGAGCAAAAAGTACAAAGAGTTCTCATATACCTCCTGCCCCTACACATACACACGTTTGATTTTTCATAGCAATGTCAAACATATATTTTTTTAAATATTTGAGGCTCTTCCCATTTTCCAGGGATGTCTCTTTCTCTTTCTTTTAAAACACCTTGTCAGTTTTCTCTTTACTAGTTAACTGGCTATTTCTGCCTGAGTCTCATTTGTCATTGACTATATGTGTGATTCTGATGTGAATAGTTTTCTAACTTTTTTTCTTTGCTTTAAATATTTTTTTATTATGGAAAATGTCAAACATATACAGGAGAGGAAAGAATAATATAATGAACCTGGGTGTACCCATCACCCATGTTCAACAGTTACCAACTCATGGCCAATTAGGTGTCTCCTACCACCACCCCCTTCAACCATTTTTTTTTTGAAGCATATTCTTCATTCATAAATATTTCCAGTATATATCTTTAAGGGAAAAGGAATTAAACAAAAAGTCAATACCAATATCATTATCAAACCTAAAAGAGTAACACTTACTTTGATCAACCTCATGAAGTTGGCTTCTTTGCAGAATTTGTAATTTTACTCCTGAGTTTCCATTTCATTTGCATTGTTTTGTCTGAGGTTCACTATAAACAGACCTCATGGACAGAGATAAAAGAAATAGCTCATTAATGAATATTTTCATATTATGACATCTTTTTCTTCCCCTCTTAACTTTGGAAACATAGAATCAATCCTGGGATAACGAGGACTCCCTTGAATTATCTCTATTTTAAAAATGAAGACACTGAGGTTCATAGGTTAATACATAGCTTGATGCAAAGTAGTAGAGACAGGAGTCTTCTTTGAACAAATTATTTTGTGAGTGCCTTGTATGGGATGGGCACTGTTTGTGTCACTTGGGATATGTCAGTGAAAGAATTCTGCCCTCCAGGGAAGTTCCAGCGTGTTCTTTTTCTCTTAGTGCACATTTTTGTTCATTTAGGACAGAGCAAGCAAGACGTAACTCCATCAAGAAATTTGGGGGAAGGAAATATGAATGCTAAGCGCATTACTTAAAAAAAATTCTCAATCTGACTGGTGTGTTTTAATGCCATAGATTGAGGCACCGAGAAAGGCAGTTAGAAAACAGTAAAACAGTACCATGTGTTTTTCTTTTGAGATCTGAATGTATTACTTAAAAACAATTTCTTGATGAAGTGTTTATAAAATCAAATTGTCTTTGAAGTGTGTGTTCTTAATTGAAGTGAAACAGAGGCAAATCACTAATGTTTTTTAAGGGACCTTTATTAGTAAATAAGTACACAACTTCTAAACCAGTTGCTCTCATTGTAGAACCTGGGAGTTATCTTTATTTATCTATTAAGTGAGACTCATTTCTAGTGAATCTCCCTCCCCACCTCCCACATTTTTTAATATAAAATTCAAATATGTGTTTCCTCTAACGTTTGTAGAGAATTTAGACCAACATCTCATTTGTACTGTGTGAAAAGCAAGCTGAGACATTGTAATAAAAGCAACAGCAAGCAAAAAAACAACAAAAATCCTCTGTATTCATTGATACTGGCCACTGGAATGTTAAAAGCAGCACATACTATAAATATTCCCCTTTGGAATCCTGAAGTTGCCTACTTCCATATTCGGCCCTTGCTTAGCATTTCTTCCCTTTTAGTGCACTTTCTTGATCCCTTATTCATGCTTTTGTATTCTTTGTGTACCTATCTTCTCTCTACTGTGAGCTTTCTTGGGGTCAGAGTCTTCCATATTTACTTCTCCTTCCCTGCACCCACAGCATTTAGTGCAGCAGTATATACATTCATAGGTACTCAGTAATATTAGAATTAACTTTTTTGTTCCTTGTAAACTAAAGCATTATGCAGTTTCTGATGAATTGTTACTTTTACAGTCAAAATGGAGAAAACGAATTTGGGGTGAGATCTGTTTTAATACTGGGTTCAAAATAAAGTGTATATTTAACCAAAGAAGAGGGAAGGAGCAACTTGGTTGAGGAAGAGAATGGTGTGTTTCATAACCCAAAGAGAGAGGGTATGGGGAGTGGGGTTTAACAAAGTTAATTAGAGAAAAGAGCAGATTATTTGGGTTGCATCAGGGAGTTTGAAATTTTCATTTAAAAATAAATCTGTCATTGTTATTGTTAAATATTTAGTGTTTAAAAATGTAGAGTATCATTACTACAATTTTCTGATAGACGAACCATAAAATTTTGGTAGTGGTCATTACCTTTTTATGCTAATTTGGCTTTATTCATAGCACCCAGACCCTAAATTTTAGAGTTAAAAAATATAATAAAGGCTTTTTCCCTTTCTAAGAAAAAACTTAACACCATTGCAGCTGTGAAATGAGTTTGAGAGTAGTATTTTAGTTCAAGTAAGTTGGAGGTTGCTTAAAATATTATTAAAAATGCTTTATAATCTTTTTTTCCAACACATAGACTTTTTTAATTTATTTTTTTATACAGCAGGTTGTTATTAGTTATCCATTTTATACACAACAGTGTATACATGTCAATCCCAATCGCCCAATTCATCACACCCCCCACCCCCACCCCCCCGGCCACTTCCCCCCCCTTGGTGTCCATATGTTTATTCTCTACGTCTGTGTCTCTACTTCTGCCCTGCAAACCAGTACATCTGTACCATTTTTCTAGGTTCCACATATATGCGTTAATATACGCTATTTGTTTTTCCCTTTCTGACTTACTTCACTCCGTATGACAGTCTCTAGATCCATCCACATCTCTACAAATGACCCAATTTCGTTCCTTTTTATGGCTGAGTAATATTCCATTGTATATATGTACCACATCTTCTTCATCCATTCGTCTATCGATGGGCATTTAGGTTGCTTCCATGACTTGGCTATTGTAAATAGTGCTGCAAAGAACATTGGGGTGCATGTGTCTTTTTGAATTATGGTTTTCTCTGGGTATATGCCCAGTAGTGGGATTGCTGGGTCATATGGTAATTCTATTTTTACTTTTTTAAGGAACCTCCATACTGTACTCCATAGTGGCTGTATCAATTTACATTCCCACCAACAGTGCAAGAGGGTTCCCTTTTCTCCACACCCTCTCCAGCATTTGTTGTTTGTAGATTTTCTGACAATGCCCATCCTAACTGGTGTGAGGTGATACCTCATTGTAGTTTTGATTTGTATTTCTGTAATAATTAGTGACGTTGACCAGCTTTTCATGTGCTTCTTGGCCATCTGTATGTCTGCTTTGGAGAAATGTCTATTTAGGTCTTGTGCCCATTTTTTGATTGGGTTGTTTGTTTTTTTAATATTGAGCTGCATGAGCTGTTTATATATTTTAGAGATTAATCCTTTTTCCATTGCTTCGTTTGCATATATTTTCTCCCATTCTAAGGGTTGTCTTTTCATCTTGTTTGTAGTTTCCTTTGCTTTGCAAAAGCTTTTAAGTTTCATTATGTCCCATTTGTTTATTATTGTTTTTATTTCCATTACTCTAGGAGGTGGGTCAAAAAAGATCTTGCTTATTTATATATAGTTGGCTATATTCCCTGTGTTGTTCAATATGTCCTTATAGCCTACTTTATAAATAATAGTTTGTGCCTGTTAATCTCCTCCTACCTGTATGTTGCCCTTCCCCCTTCCCTTTCCCCACTGGTAACCACTACTTTGTTCTCTATATGACAGTTTTCTTTTTTAAGCCAAGGATGAAGTAGAAGCTTTTAGAGCAAGAAATTTTATGAATGCATGTGAGTGCTTATATTTTGGACAGATTCCTGAAGAGCTTAGTTGGCATAGCTTGTGTTCTAAGGGAAGGTAGGTTACTTCCAGAGATCCTAGTTAATAAAATGTTGTCAAATTTCTGTCAACATATAACAAACAGAGGTCCCTAATTTGTGAATGGCAGGAGAAAAGTTGGTATTTAACAGTTTGGTAATGCTTTAGAAGTGTGATTTAGGGACTTTGCTGGCAATCCAGTGGTTAAGACTTCACCTCCAATGCACGGGGTACAGTTTTGCTCCTTGGAGGGGGAGCTAAGATCCTATATGCCTTGCAGCCAAAAAACCAAAATATAATAAAACAAGCAATATTGTAACAAATTCAATAAAGACTTAAAAAAAAAGTGTGATTTAAAAAAAAAAAGCACTCAAAATTTAACCGACAAATATCCAAGACCTTTTCACTTTGTGTTTTGTTTGTTTTTGTTTGTCTGGAGTGTCTCATAATATTTTATCTGTATGTTCATTTATAAGTGTTTATAGAGAATTTTCCAAGTTTTCAGTTATGACCAAAGTGTTGTGAAATCAGTTTAGTAGGTCTTGACCAGTTTGGGTGTGGTTTTGTTTGGTTTGATTTGTTGAATGAGACTAACATTATTAGAGTGAATTTGGAAGTAATAAAGGTGAACGATCATGACCTTTGTTTCAGTTATACATATGTGTTTGTGTATAGTGTATTATGTATTTATTACTGTGGGTTGTGGCCAAAAAAATTTGAAAGCTACTGATTTTACAGGTTTCTTTCAGTACTACAGATATATAATCCACATCTACTTATTGAGCTATAAAGATACAAGAGATGGAAACAAAAAGTTGCAACAGTTTAAAAATATCAGTAACCAGAGGGATTTTACAAGAGAGCATTCATAGATTGTTAAATGAGTGGTATAGATACTACCTACCATTTGTTGAGGGCTCAGAATGTGCCAGCACTATGCGAAGGGCTTTATATTCATTATTTCATTTGATTTTCACAAACATTTAACTGTAGGTACGTTTATTATCCCAATTTTACCATTGAAGAAATGAGTCTTAGTGAGGTTATGTAACAGCCTATTTCCCTGCTGAACACAGGGGCTGTTGCTCTTAACCATGTGTCCAAAATGAGGAAAGCTCCTTGGGCTGTGTTGCCTGGGAAGACTACCAGTGAAGGAGAAACGGCAGCTGAGCTTTGAGATAGGATTTGGTTAGGTACGGAGGAATTTGGAGAAAGCCATTTAATGTGTGGGAACAGAGATGGAGCAAATTGAGCACAAGTGTTAAAAGTCTCTACTCAGACTTTAACTTATTGAAATAATCAGTTGTCTGTCTCCGTTTCTAGGCTGCATGCTCTAGGGCCATTTGTTACTTATTTTATGTTTCCATTGCCTGTTGCCATGTCTGGCCCTTAATTGATACTCAGTAAAGCATTTCAAGAAATGAATGCCCCTTATCCATGCCTCAGCAGAGAAGCAAGTGGGAAAAGAACAGAGGCATTATTAGGTGTTAATATTGAATGACTTTATTACTCTAGAAATTGTCCTGTCAATTTTAGTAAGTCATAAAGGATATAACTGACATAGAATATGCTGGAACTCTTGTGTTGTTCAGCCTGTGGTGGATGGGGGTAAAGAGAAGCATAGACCTCAGATCTCTCTGTTTAGTGCCTTCCATCAGAAGTAACTACACTTGGTAAAGATGATACATCTGGTTTTCAGTGTTTTGGAAACCTCTCAATGTTTTAAAGTCAATTTGTTTAATTTGGTCAAATATTTATTGTTAGTTTGGAGAGTTTTGTTTTGTTTTGTTTTTTAAATAGAACTAGCCCTGATGAGCTGTTTGTAATTACTTACATCACTGTATTTCTCAAGGTATACTTATACATTCAATCAGTTGAGAAAATGTTTCTCAGTGTTCACCTTGTTTCATCTCTGGTTAGAGCCAAAGGTTAAATAGGTACAGAGGCATGGTCCCTGCCACCATGTAGATTTCAGTCACCTAAAGAAATAGAATAATGTATTACATACATAACTATAGTATGAGATAGAATGTGAAAAATACTCAAGTTTGGTATGAGCTGTAAGGGGCAGAGAGGACAAAGATAGCACTTTTGATTGGGACATCAAGAGTATTTTCCTCTCAGGCAGGCAAAAATACCATTCCAATTCCATTTTATACTCAGTGCTTCAGGATGAGATTAATTTCTGTAATGAATTTTAACATAAGTCTTATTTTCTGTTTTTTATATTCCCCACCAATATGTCAAACAATTTGAGCTAGGAATTCATTGTTCAGTATGCTTGTACACTTGTGTAAACATGTAAATACAAAGATACCTACTAAATATTATTTGTAATTTTAAAAAATAACAGGAATAACATAAATGCCTAAAAAGAGAAGATTGAGGAAATCATTATTTTTATAATGGAATATTAGATAGCTATTAAAAAGAATATGGCCAATCCATATTTATAGGCATTGAACAGCGTCTTGACTTTTCTATTAAGTGAAAAAACTAAGTGGTAAATAATATCTATAGTATCGTTGAATTTATGGTTTTTTTTTCTTTTTTTTTTTAAAGAAGATGTTGGGGGTAGGAGTTAATTAATTAATTTATTTTTGCTGTGTTGAGTTTTCATTTCTGTGCGAGGGCTTTCTCTAGTTGTGCCAAGTGGGGGCCACTCTTCATCGCGGTGCATGGGCCTCTCACTATCGCGGCCTCTCTTGTTGCGGAGCACAGGCTCCAGATGCGCAGGCTCAGTAGTTGTGGCTCACGGGCCTAGTTGCTCCGCGGCATGTGGGATCCTCCCAGACCAGGGCTCGAACCCGTGTCCTCTGCATTAGCAGGCAGATTCTCAACCACTGCGCCACCAGGGAAGCCCCGCATTTATGTTTTTATAAAGTATATACATATGTACATTTGTATATAAATAAAGTCTAGAAGGATACTATGCAGGCTGTTAACAGTTGTAGACAACAGTTTCAAATTTGTATGCTTGGTGTACTGTTTGAACCATTTAAATAAGTATATATTGCTTTCCTGATAAAATAATAATAATCTCCCCCCCCCAATAATATTTTCCTCTCAAGTCTCAAGGATGCAACTTATAGTTGGTTTAAAAAAAATAAAAAAGAAAATGTATAGGTTTATGGGACCATCCACAGATTTCCAGCATGGCTAGATACAGATACTGAAGGAACATTGTCTTATTATCCATCACTTAACTCATTGTTTATCCTCTGGGTTGACCATTTTTTTAAATATTTTTTTAAAGGCAAATATCTTAAGGTGTATTTAGCCTCATATGTAATTAAAGAACATAAATTGAAACAGACTGTATTAGTATTATATTTTTAATGATTTTAACAGAGTTTAAAAAGCATATATTGTGCTCTAGTCAGTCTGCTAAGGTGCAGTGGTTCTCAAACATAGTGAGACATCTGGGAAAGTTATAAAAAACAACTGGTACGTGGAAGCCCATTCTAGAACAATTAAATCAGAATATCTTTCATGCACATTCATCAATTATCCATCACCATAGCCTTGTGAGAAAACCCAGGTTTTACAAATGCCTGGGAGGTTAAATGACTTGCCCAAGGGACTGACATAGAGCAGTTTGAATTCTCAGCAAACTTGTAGAACCATGCTGTTCCTGCTTGCTTGGCTACTGTGTTGAAATTCATAAATATTCTGTCTATCCAGAGTTGATTATAATGTTGGGAATTGCAAAACAAGTTAGCATGGAAACATAAGACATCCTCCACTTTATATAACACCTTTGTTCCCATCGTTCCAACCAGCAGCCATGTTTGTTTGTTTGTTGTTGTTTTGGCCCCACTGTGCGGCAAGTGGGATCTTAGTTCCCCGACCAGGGATCCAACCCCCGCATATTGGAAGGGTGGAGTCTTAACCACTGGACCGCCAGGGAAATCCCATTGTGTTGGTCTATCCCCTTTTTTCATCCTCAGTTTGACTTTTTAGAGGGGAAATAGAACAAGCAGTGTTCTTTTGGCTGTGTCTTCTTGTCACAGAAGTTTGCTGTTCTCTCTGTGTTCCTCTACCTAGAGCTGTTTTTTGTGCCTCTTGCCGCCTCTTTCCCCAAATGCTCAGATTATCTTAACCTTGAGTTTCCTATTCAGAGTCATGATACCTCTCTATTCTTTCAAGATTCGGTTCAATAATCACTTAGGTATGATGAAACTTTGGTTAAAAAAAAAATCACAAAACTCTGATAAAACTGCATTTATTCCCCTCCTTCAGTATATTACCTAGTTTTCTGAGTACATGTCTCCTCACATCTGATTGTGAGTTCTCAGCCTAAAGGAACTATTTGGATCATACTCTTGTGCTGTACATGTCATTTGCTCTAGAAATGCTTTTTGAATCAATAGGTAATTGAGTATAAAGAGGAGAGGTGGGCTTATGAGAAAAACCTGCATTCAATCTGTTCACTTACTGTTTCTAGCAGTGAGAAGCTGTATTGGCATTTTTTTTTTTTAATTAAAAAAACTTTTTTTGGCTGCGTTGGGTCTTCGTTGCTGCGTGCGGGCTTTCTCTAGTTGCGGCGAGCGGGGGCTACTCTTCGTTGTGGTGCTCGGGCTTCTCATTGCGGTGGCTTCTCTTGTGGAGCACTAGGCGTGTGGGCTTCAGTAGTTGTGGCACTCAGGCTCAGTAGTTGTGGCTTGCAGGCTCTAGAGCTTAGGCTCTGTGGTTGTGATGCACAGGCTTTGTTACTCTGTGGCATGTGGGATCCTCGTGGACCAGGGCTGGAACCCGTGTCCCCTGAATTGGCAGGCGGATTCTTAACCACTGCGCCACCAGGGAAATCCCCATATGCATGCTTTTAAATGATTTGGTTTCTTTTTATTATACTTGTTTAATATTTTCTAATTTACATTTTATTATAATCAGACTACTTGGCTAGTATAATATTCACATGTTAGAATTAAGTAAGGTTTTCTTTGTGGCCTATTTTACAACCAGTTTTTATAGGTGTCCCACAAAAAATTCAAAAGAGGGCATAGTTTCTGTAAGCTCACAATTTTTATTTGTATCTTCTAAAGTCAGCTTTATTAATTACATAATTCTAATTACCTTTAGTGGAAGTCAGATTGAAGTGGTAAAGACACAGTAATTGATTTTGTTGCTGCTATACAGGACATAAAGTTTCATTTTCTTTTTCAAGACTATATAATAGTATTGTATAATTTTATCAGGAGATGCGTAATCCCTGATTTTCTCTTTTTGTGATGTTAGTAACTGTCCTACATCTGTTAGATATTGCAAAATGGTGATACCTTTTATTCTTCATGAACTTAGTGAATTTAAACATACATTGTAGTTAATTATCGTGATTCATGGTTTCATTTTTGGCTGGTGAGACCTATACAACTTGACTCCTATGCTCTTTATTTTTTATTTTTTTTGGCCACTGCACAGCTTGTGGAATCTTAGTTCCCCCACCAGGAATTGAACCCGGGTCACAGCAGTGAAAGCACCAGAGTCCTAGCCACTGCACTGCCAGGGGATCCCTTCTGTGCTCTTTTAAGTAGGAGTTTAGTAGATTTTTAAATTAAGATAATAGTAGAAATGCAGAAATATTGATTACTTGATTTTAAACATACAACAGAGGTTGATATGAAATGTTTTTACATGTTAATTTTAATTATAATAAATTATGCCCGTTTACTTTAGAAGAGTTTGAATGAACAGAGGTATATAGAAGAACATGAAGTAGTTTGACCATCAAGAGGTAACACTTTAGCGCCGTGCATCCTGGGTCGGCGTAGCCATTGCGGCTCGTGTCCTTTGCGCCTGTGTCCTTCGACTGCCTGCGGCCTTCGCGCCGCTGCCCAGGCTCCCCACGCTGGCCGCGGCCCTGCCGCTCAGCACCACCCTGTTCCCCTCGGGGGCCCGGACGAGGCCTGGGGCTCCGCAGCCGGCCTTTGTACTTGCACAGGTTCCAGGTGAAGTTACACAGCTGTGCCACCAGTATAGGGACGCACCCCCTTTGACATTAGAGGGAATCAAGGACCATGTTCTTTAGGTCTTGAAACTCTATGACAAGACTGACCCAGAAAAGCTCTTAGTAAATTCCCATTTTATGAAGGACCTCGGCTTAGACAGTTTGGACCAAGTGGAGATTATCATGACCATGGAAGACGAATTTGGGTTTGAAATTCCTGATCTAGATGTGGGGAAGTTAATGTGCTCACAAGAAATTGTAGATTACATTGCAGATAAGGAGGAGGTATATAAATAAAATATCAGACCCTTTTTCTTCACTGAGAGAAGACTCAGAAGATGCTGGCGAGTGTCTGAAAGTGAGAATGCATTTCTGCATCATTGCTGACTGACAGAGTAACTCTGTTTAGACTTGTACTTAAATTATCTTGTGTTTTTTTGCTCTTTGAAAATAAATCTGTAAAACCAAAAACAAAGAAAAAAGGTAACACTTTATAGTGTTTATTTTTATTTATTTTTTGCGGTACGCGGGCCTCTCACTGTTGTGGCCTCTCCTGTTGCGGAGCACAGGCTCCGGACGCACAGGCTCAGCGGCCATGACTTACAGGCCCAGCCGCTCCACGGCATGTGGATCTTCCCGGACCGGGGCACGAACCCGTGTCCCCTGCATCGGCAGGCGGACTCTCAACCACTGCGCCACCAGGGAAGCCCCTATTTTTTAATTTTAATGCATGATTGTTTCTTTTTTATTTAGTTACATATTGTGAATGTTTTGTATCCTGATTTTTTATATATTACATTTCACATCCATAAAAATTCTTTGAAAACAATTTTAAATGACTACATTGTAGTCTAAAGGCATAAACCACAATTTAACAAACCATTCTCTTATATCAGACTTCTAGGGTTTTTTCAGGAAATTTTTATTAATTGCAAATGTGCACTTGAAAAGCTTTTTGGTATTTTGATTTTGATATTCTGAATTTTTATTTAAGACATATTGCTAGATGTGACATTGAAGGAAAAAATCATCCATAAATACTTTTAAGTACTTTCAATGACAATATTTAAATTCTGGTTTTTAAAATTTCAAGCTAAAGTTTCATTTTTTTGCCTTGTAAGTAGGACTACTCAAAATAAAACACTTAAGGTTAAATTTCATTGCAAATGTTGTATATGTTTTATAATAACAAATAGTCTTAATGTTGCTCTGAAATGATGTTAATTTTACTTTACTGATGGATATAGAACCTTAGAAACCCAGTGACTGCCTTGAAGAAAACTAACTGATGAATGACAGAACTTGTATTGAAAACCAATATTTTTAGCCTCTAGCCAAGATCCAATTCTTAGTTCATTTCAATAGTGCTGTATAATTTTATACTTTACTTAAATTTCCTTCGATATATAATAAACTTGTCTTCAGGATATATAGTAGAAAGAACCTTGACAGCATTGTACATTTCGTTAACTAATTGCTGTTCCTGGCATGCCACTGTCTTTCTTTACTTGCAATTAAAAGTTAAAGTATTTGGGACTTCCCTGGTGGCGTAGTGGTTAAGAATCCGCCTGCCAATGCAGGGGACACGGGTTCGAGCCCCGGGAAGATCCCACATGCTGCGGAGCAACTAAGTCTGTGCACCACAACTACTGAGCCCATGTGCCACAACTACTGAAGCCCTCACACCTAGAGCCCGTGCTTCACAACAAGAGAAGCCCGTGCACCGCAACGAAGAGTAGCCCCCGCTCACCACAACTAGAGAAAAGCCCGCGCACAGCAATGAAGACCTGATGCAGCCAAAAATAAATAAATAAATAAAATTTTTTTAAAAAATTAAAGCATTTGATTAATACACTTGATTAATTCACTGTAGGGTTGTGAGGAGGAAGCAGTTGAAAAATGCTTTTGTATTATCTTTTACTGTTTTTTTTTACCCCTACGGGAGGATGGAACATAATGACTTGTCATCTATATATTCTGGATAGTTTAAGAAAATATCCTATTCAGAAGTTCAATCCTGAGTGTTACCGAGGTTTTCAAGTATTTTAATAGAAATTTTTAGTCGTAAAATGTAATGTGCAAATTAATTGGAAAAAGAGAATGGACTGTCTCTAAATATGGTGTAAAGCAGAATTCTTGAGCATAAATATATAGAAAAAACTGGAGTCGTTTTTGTAAAATGGAGACTCTCAGCCTCCATTCTCAATATTTTTTAAAATTTCCTTTTTTTTTAAAGAAACAACTTTGCTGCATTTAACACTCCCAGTATTTTCGATGGACTAGATTTAAGATGGAGCCTAGGAATGTGCATTTTAAACAGTCTAATGTCTAATAGACATTTACTAGGTAATGTCAAGCAGTTTTTCCAGAGTGGTTATACCACTTTATACACACATCAGTAGCCTATGAAAGGTCTGGTTCCTCCATGTTCTCACCAAAACTGGGTATTGTTGGGCTTTTTAATTTTAGCCAGTCTGGTGATATGAAGTGGTACCCTATTGTGGTTAGTTTTTCCTTTTTTTTTTCTTTTAAATTTTTAAATTTAATTCAATTTTTTTTTATATACAGCAGGTTCTTATTACTCATCAATTTTATACACATCAGTATATACAAGTCAATCCTAATCGCCCAATTCATCACCACCATCCCCACCCCCGCATGGCTTTCCCCCCTTGGTGTCCGTACATTTGTTCTCTGCATCTGTGTCTCAACTTCTGCCCTGCATACTGGTTCATCTGTACCGTTGTTCTAGTTTCCACATACATGCCTTAATATACGATATTTGTTTTTTTCTTTCTGACTTACTTAACTCTGTATGACAGTCTCTAGATTCATCCACGTCTCAACAAATGACCCCATTTCGTTCCTTTTTATGGCTGAGTAATATTCCATTGTATATATGTACCACATCTTCTTTATCCATTTGTCTGTCAGTGGGCATTTAGGTTGCTTCCATGACCTGGCTATTGAAAATAGTGCTGTAATGAACATTGGGGTGCATGTGTCTTTTTGAATTATGGTTTTCTCTGGGTATATGCCCAGTAGTGGGATTGCTGGATCATATGGTAATTCTATTTTTAGTTTTTTTTTTTAATCTTTAAAACACATACGTTTATTTTTCATTCACCTGATGTTGGCGCTGGGTCTGGGAGACTCTTCCAAGGGTTGGCTCAATGGTAAAGGCTGCTTCGACCTATTTTTAGTTTTTTAAGGAACCCCCATACTGTTCTCCATACTGGCTGTATCAATTTACATTCCCACCAACAGTGCAAGAGGGTTCCCTTTTCTCCACACCCTCTCCAGCATTTGTTGTTTGTACATTTTCTGACGATGCCCATTCTAACTGGTGTGAGGTGATACCTCATTGTAGTTTCGATTTGCATTTCTCTAATAATTAGTGATGTTGAGCAGCTTTTGATGTGCTTCTTGGCCATCTGTATGTCTGCTTTGGAGAAATGTCTATTTAGGTCTTGTGCCCATTTTTGGATTGGGTTGTTTTTTTAAAATCGAGCTGCATGAGCTGTTTATATATTTTGGAGATTAATCCTTTGTCCGTTGATTCGCTTGCAAATATATTCTCTCATTCTGAGGGTTGTCTTTTCATCTTGCTCATGGTTTCCTTTGCTGTGCAAAAGCTTTTAAGTTTCATTAGGTCCCATTTGTTTATTTTTGTTTTTATTTCCATTACTCTAGGAGGTGGATCAAAAAAGATCTTGCTGTGATTTATGTCAAAGAGTGTTCTTCCTATGTTTTCCTCTAAGACTTTTATAGTGTCTGGTCTTACATTTAGGTCTCTAATCCATTTTGAATTTATTTTTGTGTATGGTGTTAGGGAGTGTTCTAATTTCATTCTATTAAATGTAGCTGTCCAGTTTAACCAGCACCACTTATTGAAGAGACTGTCTTTTCTCCATTGTATATCCTTGCCTCCTTTGTCCTAGATTAGTTAACGATAGGTACATGGGTTTATCTCTGGGCTTTCTATCTTGTTCCATTGATCTATGTTACTGTTTTTGTGCCAGTACCATATTGTCTTGATTACTGTAGCTTTGTAGTATAGTCTGAAGTCAGGGAGTCTGATTCCTTCAGCTCCTTTTTTTCCTTCAAGACTGCTTTGGCTATTCGGGTTCTTTGTGTCTCCATACAAATTTTAAGATTTTTTGTTCTAGTTCTGTAAAAAATGCCATTGGTAATTTGATAGGGATTGCATTGAATCTGTAGATTGCTTTGGGTAGTATAGTCATTTTCACAATATTGATTCTTCCAATCCAAGAACATGGAATATCTCTCCATCTGTTGGTATCATCTTTAATTTTTTCATCACTTATAGTTTTCTGCATACAGGTCTTTTGTCTCCCTTGGTAGGTTTATTCCTAGGTATTTTATTCTTTTTGTTGCAATGGCAAATGGGAGTGTTTCCTTAATTTCTCTTTCACATTTTTCATCATTAGTTTATAGGAATGCAAGAGATTTCTGTGCATTCATTTTGTATCCTGCAAGTTTACCACATTCAAAGATTAGCTCTAGTAGTTTCCTGGTGGCATCTTTAGGATTCTCTATGTATAGTATCATGTCATCTGTAAACAGTGACAGTTTTACTTCTTCTTTTCCAATTTGTATTCCTTTTATTTCTTTTTCTTCTCTGATTGCCGTGGCTAGGACTTCCAAAACTATGTTGAATAATAGTGGTGAGAGTGGACATCCTTGTCCGTTCCTGATCTTAGAGGAAATGCTTTCAGTTTTTCACCATTGACAATGATGTTTGCTGTGGGTTTGTCGTATACTACCTTTATTACGTTGAGGTAGTTTCCCTCTATGCCCACTTTCTGGAGAGTTTTTTATCATAATTGGGTGTTGAATTTTGTCAAAAGCTTTTTCTCCATCTGTTGAGATGATCATATGGTTTTTATTCTTCAGTTTGTTACATGGTGTATCCCATTGATTGATTTGCGTATATTGAAGAATCCTTGCATCCCTGGGAAAAATCCCACTTGATCATGGTGTATGATCCTTTTCATGTGTTGTTGGATTCTGTTTGCTAGTATTTTGTTGAGGATTTTTGCATCTATATTCATCAGTGATATTGGTCTGTAATTTTCTTTTTTTGTAGGATCTTTGTCTGGTTTTTGGTATCAGGGTGATGGTGGCCTCAGAGAATGAGTTTGGGAGTGTTCCTTCCTCTGCAGTTTTTTGGAAGAGTTTGAGAAGGATGGTGTTAGCTCTTCTCTAAAAGTTTGATAGAATTCACCTGTGAAGCAATCTGGTCCTGGACTTTTGTTCATTGGAAGATTTTTAATCACAGTTTCAATTTCATTACTTGTGATTGGTCTGTTCATATTTTCTATTACTTTCTGGTTCAGTCTTGGAAGGTTATACCTTTCTAAGAGTTTGTCCATTTCTTCTAGGTTGTCCATTTTATTGGCATAGAGTTGCTTGTAGTAGTCTCTTAGGATGCTTTGTATTTCTGCAGTGTCTGTTGTAACTTCTCCTTTTTCATTTCTAATTTTATGGATTTGAGTCCTCTCCCTATTTTCTTGATGAGTATGGCTAATGGTTTATCAATTTTGTTTATCTTCTCAAAGAACCAGCTTTTAGTTTTATTGATATTTGCTATTGTTTTCTTTGTTTCTATTTCATTTATTTCTGCTCTGATCTTTATGATTTCTTTCCTTCTGCTTACTTTGGGTTTTGTTTGTTCTTCTTTCTCTGGTTCCTTTAGGTGTAAGGTTAGATTGTTTATTCGAGATGTTTCTTGTTTCTTGAGGTAGGCTTGTATAGCTATAAACTTCCCTCTTAGAACTGCTTTTGCTGCATCCGATAGGTTTTGGATCATCATGTATTCATTGTCATTTTTCTCTAGGTATTTTTTGATTTCTTCAGTGATCTCTTGGTTATTTAGTAACGTATTGTTTAGCCTCCATGTGTTTGTTGCTTTTTACGTTTTTTCCCCTGTAATTGATTTCTAATCTCATAGCATTGTGGACAGAAAAGATGCTTGACATGGTTTCAGTTTTCTTAACTTTACTGAGGCTTGGTTTGTGACCCATGATGTGATCTATCTTGGAGAATGTTCCATGCGCACTTGAGAAGAAAGTGTAATCTGCTGTTTTTGGGTGGAATGTCCTATAAATATCAATTAAATCTATCTGGTCTATTGTGTCATTTAAAGCTTCTGTTTCTTTATTTTCATTTTGGATGATCTGTCCATTAGTGTAAGTGAGGTGTTAAAATCCCCCACTATTATTGTGTTACTGTCGATTTCCTCTTTTATAGCTGTTAGCAGTTGTCTTATGTATTGAGGTGCTCCTGTGTTGGGTGCATATATATTTATAATTGTTATATCTTCTTTTTGGATTGATCCCTTGATCATTATGTAGTGTCCTTCCTTGTCTGTTGTAACATTCTTTATTTTAAAGTCTACTTTATCTGATATGAGTATTGCTACTCTTTTGATTTCCATTTGCATGGAATATCTTTTTCCATCCCCTCACTTTCAGTCTGTATGTGTCCCTAGGTCTGAAGTGGGTCTCTTGTAGACAGCATATATATTGGTCTTGCTTTTGTATCCATTCAGCGAGCCTGTGTCTTTTGGTTGGAGCATTTAATCCATTCACGTTTAAGGTAATTATCGGTATGTATGTTCCTATTACCATTTTCTTAATCGTTTTGGGTTTGTTTTTGTAAGTCCTTTTCTTCTCTTGTGTTTCTCACTTAGAGAAGTTCCTTTAGCATTTGTTGTAGAGCTGGTTTGGTGGCGCTGAATTCTCTTACCTTTTGCTTCTCTGTAGCGCTCTTGATTTCTCCATCGAATCTGAATGAGGTCCTTGCCAGGTAGAGTAATCTTGGTTGTAGGTTCTTCCCTTTCATCACTTTAAGTATATCAATCCACTCCCTCCTGGCTTGTAGTGTGTCTGCTGAGAAATCATCTGTTAACCTTATGGGAGTTCCCTTGTATGTTATTTGTCATTTTTCCATTGCTGCTTTCAGTAATTTTTCTTTGTCTTTAATTTTTGCCAATTTGATCACTATGTGTCTTGGCGTGTTTCTCCTTGGGTTTATCCTGTATGGGAATCTCTGCGCTTCCTGGACTTTGGTGGCTGTTTCCTTTCCCATGCTAGTAAAGTTTTCGACTATAATCTCTTCAAATATTTTCTCTGGTCCTTTCGCGCTCTCTTTTCCTTCTGGGACCCCTATAATACCAATGTTCTTGCATTTAATGTTGTCCCAGAGGTCTCTTAGGCTGTCTTCATTTCTTTTCATTCTTTATTTTTTATTCTGTTCCACAGCAGTGAATTCCACCATTCTGTCTTCCAGGTCACTTATCCGTTCTTCTGCCTCAGTTATTCTGCTATTGATTCCTTCTAGTGTAGTTTTCATTTCAGTTATTGTATTGTTCATCTCTGTTTGTTTCTTCTTTAAATCTTCTAGGTCTTTGTTAAATGTTTCTTGCATCTTCTCCATCTTTGCCTCCACTCTTTTTCCGAGGTCCTGGATCATCTTCACTATCATTATTCTAAATTGTTTTTCTGGAAGGTTGCCTATCTCCACTTCATTTAGTTGTTTTTCTGGGGTTTTATCTTGTTCCTTCATCTGGTACATAGCCCTCTGCCTTTTCATCTTGTCTATCTTTCTGTGAATGTGGTTTCTGTTCCACAGGCTGCAGGACTCTAGTTCTTCTTGCTACTGCTGTCTGCCCTCTGTAGGATCCGTGTGGATCTGTGTGGAGATCCACAGATCTGTGGATCTGTGTGGAGGCTATCTATGTGGCTTGTGTAAGTTTCCTGATGGGAGGGACTGGTGGTGGGTAGAGCTGACTGTTGCTCTGGTGGGCAGAGCTCAGTAAAACTTTAATCCGCTTGACTGCTGATGGGTGGGGCTGGGTTCCCTCCCTGTTGGTTGTTTGGCCTGAGGGAACCCAACACTGGAGCCTTCCTGGGCTCTTTGGTGGGGCTAATGACAGACTCTGGGAGGGCTCGTGCCAAGGAGTACTTCCCAGAACTTCTGCCACCAGTGTCCTTGTCCCCATGGTGAGCCACAGCCACCCCCTGCTTCTGCAGGTGACCCTCTAACACTATCAGGTAGGTCTGCTTCAGTCTCCCCTGGGGTCACTTTTCCTTCTCCTGGGTCCTTATGCGCACACTACTTTGTGTGTGTCCTCCAAGAGTGGAGTCTCTGTTTCCCCCAGTCCTGTCGAAGTCCTGCAATCAAATCCCACTAGCCTTCAAAGTCTGATTCTCTAGGAATTCCTCCTCCCATTGCTGGACCCCCAGGTTGTGAAGCCTGACGTGGGGCTTAGAACCTTCACTCCAGTGGCTGGACTTCTGTGGTATAAGTGTTCTCCAGTCTGTGAGTCACCCACCCAGCAGTTATGGGACTTGATTTTACTGTGATTGTGCCCCTCCTACCATCTCATTGTGGCTGCTCCCTTGTCTTTGGATATGGGGTATCTTTTTTGGTGAGTTTTGGTGTCGATGATTGTCCAGCAGCTAGTTGTGATTCTGGTGTTCTCACAAGAGGGAGTGAGGGCACGTCCTTCTACTCCGCCATCTTGGTTCCCGTCCCCTATTGTGGTTTTAATTTGATTTTAGTGATGAACAATGATGTTGAGTATCTTTTCATATGCTTATCAGTCATGTGGATGTTGTCTTTTGAGAAGTGCCTTCCTGAGTCTTTTGCCCATTGTTTATTTGGTTGTGTTTATTATTGATTTGAAGGAGTTCTTAAGTAGTTTGGGGGAGTACTTTGTCAGATGGTGATATGTATTCCAAATATCTGACTGGGCTTTTTTATTTTCAGTGGTGTTTTATTGTGAATAGAAGTTCCTGATTTTAATGAAGACCAGTTATTAATTTTCTTCTTTTAGTACTTTTTGTGTTCTTCAGAAGAAGTCTTGGCCTTTTTTTTTTTTTTTTTTTTTTTGCGGTACGCGGGCCTCTCACTGTTGTGGCCTCTCCTGTTGCGGACGCGCAGGCTCAGCGGCCATGGCTCACAGGCCTAGCTGCTCCGCAGCATGTGGGATCTTCCCGGACCGGGGCACGAACCCATGTCCCCTGCATCAGCAGGCGAACTCTCAACCACTGCGCCACCAGGGAAGCCCTTGGTCTGTGTTTTGAGAAATGCTGAGGCAGGAATCACTTTCTGCTTGGCAAGAACTATTTGCTGTTGACAGGGCAAATAGGTTTCTGAGTAATCCCCCTAAAATCTCTAGTTTTGTCAGCAGTTCTAGCTCCTCTAAGAATCCCTGGGTTTGTCTCTTCTTTTCATAGTATTAAATTTTGGACTCTATGAATTTTATGTCCCTAACGTTTACACAATTTATACTATAGTAAAAAGGCTTGTAGGTAAATTATTTCAGTTGCTTAGAGCAGTGTTTCTTCAGTTTTTCCACAGAAGTCTTTTAGCCACAAGGGAGAGTAAGTGCATAACCGCAGGGGCACTTGGAGCCCTGTCAAGGCCTGAGGTAGCCACTGGGAACAAGAAATGTTTCATTGGACTCTTCTGTTTTATCTTTAAAATATGTGCTGTTTCTTAGGGGATATGGTTTGTTTTCACTTGAAAGTAGTGTTTAAATGATTCTAGCTTTTACTCCTAAATTTAGAGTGCAATTGAGGGAGGCTTCAGGAGTCTGTACCATGTTCATTCAGCAGCCTGAAGTATCTCTGGCAGCCCTGGGCTTAGGGTCTCTATGTATTGTCTTCATTAGCCCATTTCCTTTATCAGGCCTAGGTGGTTAAGAAACTTTCACGGTAATTACTGACAGAGGCAAAACAATATCTCAGGTCTCATTGCTGTCTCCCCTCACCGCCCCCACCCCCGCCCCAATACTGTTTGATCGCCTAGTACTAAGGTGAAATCATGGGATTATACCTTGAAAGTTCAGACAGACAAGAGCTGAATAAATATGCAGCAGCCTGAGAAAATTTAAAAAAGAGTGCTCTTATTGGACCAAGAATATTGAGGATTTTCTGGAAAAAGAAAAACAGGTATTCTAATTTTAGAAGTTAAACGCAAGTTTAATTTGATCTTAGTTGTTGGGGAAGTGCTAAAGATCATATAAGGAATGTTAATGCTGTGTCTTCTGTTGAATTATGTATTTGTCTATAAAATGGTCTTCCTCAGACTCCTCAAAGGAGTTTATGATTTTAAGTATCCAGTAATTTGTTCTAAGTAAGTTTTTGTTCCTTAAGTTTTAGTTACTTCTGAATCCTTAACTATGCCATGCTTAGTCATTCTTGCTTTTTGGGACACCTTTTCCTTAAATTGCTTATAGTTGACGCTTTTGTTTACATTGAGTCCCTAAAGTTAAAAAATTGAAAACATATAATTCTGAGATAAAATACTGTGCTTTTTTGGTAGCAACATAATTTTATTATAGTTATGAGTTAATGCCTAGAAACAAATAGTACAAGTTAGGTAACGCTGTATTGTTTCAGGATTCTCAGTAAGCGTTCATCAAAGATTCTTGTGGTTAAAACAGTAAACTTCTATGTCTGTACTCTTTTGTTCTGTTTTATAATGTTGTGATATGATGTTTTTAAGTAGTTTCAGCAAGTCATTAGGTAGATTGTTATTCTGAATGAGCACTTGCTTAATAAAGGAAAGGGTGCAGAGGGATTCTTTTCAGGTTACCGTGTCCAAAGGCCAGTTAAAACCATGCAAAAAGAAAAGAGCAGTGTTATAATTGGTCATTAAATGTTGATGTGAATTCAGTTATTATAACTGAATTATAAGTTTTTTGTCAATAAAGTACTTATTTGGTAATCTCTTAATTAAAATATAGAGTAAGTCTTTCCTGCACAGTGATGAGTGTGCAGTGTGATAAAATGTTTGACATCAAAGACTTTTGAAATTAAAGTGTAACAATACATATTTTTTTTTATTGTGGCAAACTCTTAAATTTACCCTCTTAACAATTTTTAAGTGTACAGTATGGTATTGTTAACTGTGTGTACATTGTTATACAACAGATCTCTAGAATTTTTCATCTTGTATGACTGAAACCCTATACCCATTGTACAGTAGCTCCCTGTCTGCCTTCCCAACCCCTGGCAACCACCATTCTGTTTCTATGAGTTTGATTACTTTAGATACTGCATATAAGTGGAATCATGCAGGATTTGACTTTTTTTGATTGTCTTATTTCACTTAGCATAATGTCCTCAAGGTCCATCTGTGTTTTAGCATATGACAGCTTTCTTCTTAAAGGCTGAATAATATTCCATTGTGTATATGTGTGTGTGTGTGTGTGTGTGTGTGTGTGTATATATAAAAAACATTTTCTTTATCCATTTGTCTGTTGGTGGACATTTATGTTACTTCCACACTTTGGCTATGTGAATAATGCTGCAATGAACATGAATGTATCACGATATCTGTCTTTAAAGGCTGTATCGATTTTTCTCTTGCAGATATATTCGACTTTATGGGAGAAAATTTAGCAAAGAAGATCATGTTCTTTTTATCAAATTATTATATGAGCTGGTATCAATTCCAAAACTGGAAATCAGCATGATGCAGGGATTTGCACGTCTCTTAATCAACTTGTTAAAGTAAGTCAATGTCCTGTGATTTCTGCTAAGATTTTTTTTTTTTTCTTCAAGGTTTTAGGGAATGAGGAGAGCTAAGTGTTCTTTGGTAAGAAGACCAAGTCCCAAATTACCATTTTGGAAAAAGATTGCAGAAAACTTTATCATAAGTTTAAACCCCATGTGTTAATTAACCTTTTAATTAAGATTCCTTTTTCTCCATGAAGTCTTCTCTTCTCTAGCATATACTGAACTATATGTTGTCTATTTGTTTCATTTATACTAATTACCTTCCCTTATGTAGACTGTAAGATCCTTGTGAAGACAGGGATCATTTATTCTTTTGCTTATCCCAGGCACCCAGCACAATTCGGGAAACACTTAAGTACTCCATAGATAGTGTGGGAAAGTATGAAACTCATCTACAATAATGGTGGCACAAATTTTAATGCCTCTTTTTACCTGGTGCCCCTTGAGGTTTGGACAGCAGCAAAAGTCCTGGTGCACTGTTCTTCCTCCTACCATGTTTTGCCAGTGAGTGGCTGAGGATGGGGAAAAGCAAAACCCACTGTGATGACAGCAGCATTTAACAACTGTTCTCCCAGTGTAGTATGTGTAGTATACACACCCTGAGCAAGCATACACACATGTATTTACTCTTTCTTTAATTAGGAAAAAGGAACTTCTTTCAAGAGATGACTTGGAGTTACCTTGGAGACCACTTTATGACATGGTGGAAAGAATATTATACTCCAAGACAGAGCACCTGGGATTAAATTGGTTTCCTAAGTAAGTATTTCCATTTAAAGTACTTTTGGGGAGCACTTTTGGGGACTCTTAGGGGTTTGATCATAATAGAGAAATGTTGGGTTACTTGAGATAAGCAAGCAAATACACATTTTAATGTGCTCATTTTTATGTATTTTGACTCCTAAAACAATTTATTGCCCTCTTTAAGCTATATCTGAAGCTGCACTTAAGAATTTCCCACCACCATATCTCTAACAGCTAACATCACCATACTGGCCAAAGAAAACAAGAGATTTTTGTTTGAAATCTAATATTTTGTCATGCACATTTGGCATTCATCATAGTATATCCACATATGTTTTAATTCTTCAACTAAAATGAATGCTTCAAAAGGAGGAGCTTTGCGTATTACAGGGGGCACCCACATCCCAGAGCACACACACTCCCAGTTAAAGGAGCATCAGTTTCAGTGATTGACTGTGTTATAGTACAAATTATTCAAATGCACGGTCTTTGGTTTATGTTATTTTCTAGTAATGTTTAGACATAATAAGAGTATAAATCTCTGGCTGTTTATGGCTTCTTGTACACACATCCTGACTCTTCCAGATCTCTAATTTTGGTACATTTTGTATTTAATTCTGAACCTTTACAGAGTACAGTATAATCATCTGTCCTTTTTGATTAATAGTGATTTCAGGCTTGACTGCAAAGTGTCATTTTTCCCTGTTAACAAGGGTTTGTCCAGTTGTGATCTAGCTCTTAATTTTCTCAGTTTTAGCGTGTTTGGCTTAAAATACTCTTAAATTTGTGATTGAGGTTTATTTTTAGGAAATCTTTTTTTAAACTTTTAATAGCTGTTTCCTCTTATTATCTAGAGTTGTTTCTCATATACATATGCACTCATTTTCTGAAGAACACCATTTTATATGCCTGTATTATTTTCCTTTTTCTCTTTTATAAATGAAGTCTTTGAACATTTATTTCTGTGGTTTTTCTCTCAATCCTAGACATGTTTACATATCTACCCAGTTTAGTTCATTTAATCCATGATTAATCCTCAGGCCTCACTTAAGTCAGCAGTCGTAAGTGAATTTTTTTGAAAATGACTGCTGATGACAGACTTTAAAGACTTTTAGGTCATAGGTAAAGAGTGAAATGATGTAAATGGAAAGAGTAAAAAAAAAAACAAACTATAGGTAATTGTGAACTTAGGCCCTAATTGTTTTTTGGACAGTAGTCACAAATACTCTCAGAAGGTATTTCAGTCAGTCACATGGTCAGAAGGTATTTATTTCTTGAAGATTTCATGTGTTAAAACAAGGAAACCCATTTCAACCATAAAAGTGGCAGAATTCATCATGAAACTAAAGGGTGCAATGTTCAAGTGTGTTTTTACTAATATTTATTATGAAAACCCCAAATTTAACATGAAAGATTACTTTTGAGTTTTATTTCTGTCGGAGGGAGCATGGAACAGACTGGATTGACTAGACCTCAAGATCTGAGCCTATTGAACTTTTTTTTTTTACAGCTGTTTATTTTATTTTATTATTATTTTTTTTGGCTGTGTTGGGTCTTTGTTGCTGTGCGCGGGCTTTCTCGAGTTGCGGTGAGCGGGGGCTACTCTTTGTTGAGGTGCGCGGGCTTCTCATTGCGGTGGCTTCTCTTGTTTTGGAGCACAGGCTCTAGGTGCACAGGCTTCAGTAGTTGCAGCATGCAGGCTCAGTAGTTGTGGCTCGCGGGCTCTAGAGCGCAAGCTCAGTAGTTGTGGTGCACAGACTTAGTTGCTCCGCAGCATGTGGGATCTTCCTGGACCAGGGATTGAACCCGTGTACCCTGCATGGGCAGACGGATTCTCAACCACTGGGCCACCAGGGAAGTCCTGAGCCCATTGAACTTTTGACTAGAATCACCATTTCATATATTTCAGGGACCTTTAAATGGAGTTCAAAATCAGTTATCTTTCTAAAATTTTCCTGGCTCATTTTTTGACTGCCTTTGAAAGTCTTTGGTAAATCATGGGGGAGGGAAAGCTATTCCTTCAGTAATTTCTCCTTCTTCAGCATTTCTTTTACTTCTCTATAACCAAGTGTCACACTTCCTGCCCTGACAGGTGTAACTTTGCAAAAGCAGCCACTTTTTTTTTTAAGTACTATGCGTTATTAATAAATATCTATGGCTTTCCTCTTCAGCGATGCCATTGTTTTCCAGGAAATTTTGTTAACGCTTATTACTGTTAGTGTCAATCATTGTTTATAGTTCCCTCCCTGCATCTTGATACTAATTACCATGTCATTTCCTGAAGCTTCACATCATCCTTGCTGTTATGGAAACCTTCCTTAAAAGTTTCACCTTGGCTGTTCTTGGTCTTTTGAAGAGACATCAAGTCTTTGATGAAATCTTTACTTGGTTTACAGTGTGACTCTTAACTGTAATAGACTTTTGTATTCTGTAGATAACTATTCCAAAATGAAATTCATAAATAGCATGACCTTTCTACACTCAAAAATAAATATAAATAATGTTTTAACCGTAAAAGAAATAATGGGAAAGTAGTTTATTATAAAGCAATATATATTTCAAACATGCATGCACTATTATACTAAAAAACGCAGTATAGGAGACTTCTCTGGCGGTCCAGTGGTTAAGAATCCACCTTTCAGTGCAGGGGACGTGGGTTTGATTCCTGGTCGGGGAGCTAAGATCCCACATGCCATGGGGCAACTAAGCCCGCACGCCATAACTACTGAACCCACGTGCCACAACTAGAGAGAAGCCTGTGCACCACAAGGAAAGATTCCGCTTGCCACAAGACCTGACGCAGCCAAAAATAAATAAATAAATATTTAAAAAACAAAACAGTATGGTATTCAGATTTTGCATCTACTTTTAATGAGTAAGTTTGGATTTAAAAGTAAAAAGATCAAAACACATTCTGTATCAGAAGTACAAGAAAATGTAAGATACAGCATAGCAGCATTGTTAGTGGACATTGAAATAAAAACTAGTGCTAGGATACAGAATAACAGGCCACACTTACTTAAATATGATGAGAGAGAGAGAGAAATAACTTTAATTTCAGACTACTGACTGGGAAAAAAAAGAAGTAAGATACTGTTGCAGGTGAGCTGGCCTTATTTATAACATAGTCTCACAATGATTCTTTATGTAATTATGTGGGATGGTGTAGTTACTTAGTATTACAAGACATTATTTTTAAACATTATCACATGTGAAACAAATAGGCAAAGGATGAATTAGGAAAAGAAACATTAATATATGAAGCCATAGAGAATTTGTGCAGCAGACTTTTGCCAAAATAAACAATGTCAGTGTGTAATTTTCACAACATAAATTGTCTTTTGTGTCCTACCAAAATAAGGATGACATTCCAGAAAAACATGAAACATTTTAACAACAAAATTATTAATGAAATTCTCTGACATCCTCATTCTTTGTGTATCTGATAATTGCAAGTGTAGTGACACTTGGTTCTAAGACTGTTAAAGCAACCTTCAATCTTAGTTACATATTTGTATGAAAACTACACATGCACAGGGATTTAGTTTTGGCAAATCAAGTGGGGCAACTGGAATTGCCATTATGCTGTAATTTTTTTTTTCTTTCAGGAATCATTAATAACCGTAGGTAAAATTTTCAGCCAAAGTACAGCCTTCCTTCAATTTACATGTTAGTTGTATTCCTAGAGATTCGATGTCTATTAAAACTGTGTGAAAAATAGTTAATGTTTAAAGCAGTTAACTTTTAGTTCAAGAATTTTTAACCTGTATAACCGTGCATTGGGACATTTGAAAGTCTTGAAGTAATAATTTTTTGTTGAGTCTGGCTAGTCCATGAATTGCAGGATATCTAATATACCTGGCTTTTAATCACTAAAGGTCCAGTGAGTCCTCCCCACAATTGTGGTAGTTAAAAATGTCCCTTACATTTCCAGAATGCGCCCTGCATGTGGTTAGAGGCTTATGGATTTGCTGTCCTCTTAGCCTGCATCCATGCAAGTTAAAGTTTGCTGCCTCATTAATCAGTCTCTCCTGTTTTCTTACCATTGGTCCAGCACTTTTTGCTTTCTTTTTTTCTGTTTTTAATTCTGTAAGATCCAGGTCTTTTAGTTTCCAAACCAGTATTCTTTTTCCTGTTCCAGTGCTTCTCAGATTGTCCATTTAATACCTCCTTCCCCTTCCCCAAAGATGTTTCTTAAGAGGTGTGGTGTGAGAAATTTCTTGGAATTTTTACATTTTATCTTAAACATTCATATCTTTATTAGGCATATTAAGTAATGCTTTCATAAGTAAAAATTTCTTCCACATGTATCTCTTGACTAAAGTTGATGCTCCAAGAAGATGAACTCTATTGGCCTAGTGGCTTGGAGCACTTACACACAGGGCTGTGTGTGTCCACTAAAAGGAGCACACATTGTGAAGTGCAGCTCTGTTGATGCATCCTGTTTTTAAAAATGATGATGTGTTGTTCCAGTTTGAAGTGATCAGAAAGAATACTGGGCATCTGGAACTACTTTTGAGGGGGCACTTTCTTAGTGAGAGGCAGCACTGTAGGACAAAATTTGAAACTTAATGTCTCTTCTGTTAAAAAAAAAAAGCAGTTTTTCAGAATTGTAATTAATTATTTATTCATTTTTTCTAATTTGCTTTAATCTTTTTACTGTTATTATCATATTTTACCTCTCCTTTTTTTTTTTTTTTGCGGTATGCGGGCCTCTCACTGTAGTGGCCTCCCCCGCTGTGGAGCACAGGCTTCGGACGTGCAGGCCCAGCGGCCACGGCTCACGGGCCCAGCTGCTCCACGGCATGTGGGATCTTCCCGGACCGGGGCACGAACCCGTGTCCCCTGCATCGGCAGGTGGACTCTCAACCACTGCGCCACCACGGAAGCCCTACCTCTCCTTTTGAAAGGAGTACCTGTACCATATTTCCATTCAGGTCACACTATATATAGTTACAACAATTAACTTTGAAAGATTTTCAGATTCTTTGGTTCTTGGACTGTTTCATCACACTTGCCTTGATTTTAATATTGGAGGAATCTGATGTGTTAGAGACACTAGTTGGAGAGCCATACAACAGTACTTTCACTTTTTGTTCCTCACAGCTAGTCTCTGTCCAGTGAATTTCTAAGATGGGATCATTTAAAACATTTTAAAATTTACTTTTCTACTTAAGATACTATTGGGGCTTCCCTGGTGGCGCGGTGGTTGGGAGTCCGCCTGCCGATGCAGGGGACACGGGTTCGTGCCCCGGTCCGGGAAGATACCACATGCTGCAGAGCGCTAGGCCCGTGAACCATGGCCGCTGAGCCTGCGCGTCTGGAGCCTGTGCTCTGCAACGGGAGAGGCCACAACAGTGAGAGGCCCGCGTACTGCAAAAAAAAAAAAAAAAAAAGGTACTATTTAGTACACTAGTATAGCAAGTGTTTATAGCCCAGGGATAGAAGTGTGACTTTTTACAAACATTTTATTTCAGAAAATTCCTTAAGGAGCCCTTTAATATGGCATGCTTTGGGAGTTAGTATTTTGTTTTGAGTATTTTCATCTTAAATGTATTCTGAGACATTTTGAAACAGTTTTGTCAGCTGACTGCATGTATTCATAACTATTTTTAGAATACCATTTTTATAATCAAAAGTGAAAGCTTTTTTCATTTGTTAACTGTTTGTCTTTCAAGTCTTAAACTCATGTGCCTTATGTGTTTGTCTTTATTGAAACCACTGCTTAGAATGCCATGCATTTCAACATGATTTTAAAAGCTGATTCCATTGTTTGAAGCAAGGATTATTAAACTTCCTTCTCCTTTCCCCTATTTTCTTCTCTGTCCCCTCCTCCTCCTTCTTTTTTACTTCCTCTCCTCCTTCCCTCCTCCTTTCTGTCTTTTTGCCTCAGTGGCAAAAGACCCTTTTTACTTTCATCTGTTTTTACTTTCTACTGGAGAAATAATTTGTAGGGTTTTTTTATTCAAAAGAAAAATAAAAATTGGAAAAAACCTAGGTAGTTGTGAACTCGATACTAGCAACTTAAGAGCTGCTTATTGTTTACTTTGTAAAAGAAGCATCTGAATCTTTTGGGCATGATTTTATGTCATAAAACAGTGTCCCACACACTTAATTGGAATAACATATTACAGGTTACAAATGTAGGCAGCACGGTAAAGAAAGGTATTGCTACTAACAAAATGTGGGGGAATTATGCATAGATCAGTTTTTACAAATGAACATAGATAATTCATGTTTGAATTGCTATGTGTATATATAGAGATTTATTTAGTCTTATTACTATCAGTTCAGTTTTTGTGGGTTGTTTGGTGTTTTAAAGGTTTACATATTTGCATCATGAGTAGCTTGGGCCTAGATAACTCATTTACATTTTAAAAAATATTTAAATATCTATTTTTCTTTTATATATATTCTAAGGTGGATCATACAGTATTAAACTATTTCATTTTTCATATTAATCTGCCTCTGGAGAAATTTGATATTTCCCTTTTCTGGTACTTGTTCTTGATTTCTTCTTTCTCTGTTAAATCTAAAAGGACCATTTGAATTGGTACTCTTATCCTTAAGATACAGTTAAATCCTTTGTTCCCCCATCAACACATGAAAATGACATTTCTTAACCTCTGTTGGGGTTTCTTGATATGTGTAGCCACATTTCTAAGCTTAAGTTACTACCAGCAGCTCAAGAATGATCTTTAGCTACAGAATTTAACATGATAATGAAATATGAAAGTAATTTGTCTGAGAACCTGTTGAAATTTAAAATAGTTTACAGTTATTTTGTTAATAAACAATGATTATTAATATGGCATTTGCAGTGATTTTTTTAACATGGTATTTGAGGAACATTCTATTTGCTTTTTAAAAAATTCTATTTTTATTTGGAAATTAAAGAATAATTGGTTGATTTTATTAATTTTTATTAATGACTTTGATAGTGCTTCTTTCAAAAGTTGTGCTACAATGATCTTTCTCTAGAAACTGCTCTTTTTAAAGCAATTTAAAAAATACTCAGTTCACATTGATCAGGCTTGTCATCACTTGTAGCCATTATACACACTCTTTTTACATGAGTGGTCAGGATTATTACAATTTCTTAACATTTACTTGCCGTAGAGGCATACTTTTTTCTTGAAGTAATTGTATTGAAAAACCCATGTTAATGCTACATCAGTGATGAAGATGTTATATGTTTAGACTGTCCTCAGGTAAAATTATCTTGAACCTAATTTTGTGTGAAGTGGCTGTGAAAAATGACTGCTGATTTAACTAAGCAGTATTAGATTTTGTAAGATTAGATATGCGGTGGATAGTGTTTGACTAACTGATGGTGGATTTGTTTGGATTTAGGAAAAGCAGGAAAAAACTGATATATTAAGTTACAAGGAGGTTGAGGCAGAGGTATGTAGAATATACCAGGGTTATAGTTTCCCAGTTCATTTATAAAAAAGCAAATATGATTACTCTGAAGTTAAATTTTAGTTCAAGAATTGTGAAGTGAAGCTGAACGTAGTTCTGGCCGTGGGCAGTCCACACTACTCTCATCTTGAATTTGTTATTTGCTGTACATTTCTCTGGTTTAGAAGTGAATATTGTCCTGACAGTTAGGTAAGGCTAAGGAGGTAGGAATCATAAACCTCGAGATTTATATAAGTCCAACTGTCTCAGTAACTGGAGGCTAAGCTTTTGGCTTTACTCAGGCTTCTCTGCTACATATTTGGCATTTATTAACTTAAGGCATACTTAAGTACCTAAGTATTTATTTGGCATACTTTATTAACATAAGCAATCATAAAGTACGTCATCATAAGGAAATTGCATCCCAGAGAGGAAAATTCACACAGAGTCATTTGTTGAAACTGGGACAAGAGCTCAAGAACTGGGACAAGAACTTACTTTCTGCCCTGATAAATAGGGTGGCAGTTGGGGAAGGACTTTCCTATTTTGATGCAATTTCCTAAATGTAAATTAATAGCTTCTCAGAGGCAGTAGAATAAATGTAAAAGCAAAATGAGTACAAATTTTCATTCTTAAGGAGGTTGAAAATATAATTTATTTTGGCCAGATATGAAATAATAATTGTAGGTAACATTTATTGTGCTTAATTCTGGGCTAGATAACTGCATTCTTTACATTATCTTATTTAATTTTTGTAACAGCTCTTATATAGATATGAGGCTATAATACTGCGCTACTAGTAAGTAGCAGGACAGGTATTCAAATTCAGATCTGTCTGACTCTAAGCCCAGGCTGTGAACCATTTATTACATGATATACTGTGGCTTTCTTTTCAAGCTAACATGCGTTTACTAAGAGGAAATAGGGTACGAGAAAACCCACCCAAAACTTTGTCCCTCTGTAGATCCCTTTTGATTAAAAAAAAAAAAAAAAGTGTTTTGAATTGTTGTCACTTTAGTATTAGAATTCCAACAATTGGAAAAGTTTTTAGTGATTATTCACTCCCTCTAAAAATTAGTGAAATATAATCTAGTAGCATCTACCCATAACCTTTTATTTTATTTTTAAACAGAAACATTGTTCCCTTCATCTTGAGAGATTACAAGAATCACAAAAGGTCACTATACAGATATCACAGGTTAGAGAGATTGTACCCTTTTCTGGCTAAAGAGTATAACTCCAATGGCACAGGCCTTATTAAGGAGGGGTTAAAACAGACTTTATTTAGATGAACTAAATCACATTCCCACACACCCTATTCCTCTAATGAGTGAAGTGACAGCTATCAAGTCTTACAATTAACCTTCTATTCTGAAGAGTGAAGGGAACTGGAGAAAACATGTAGCTATGCAGCCTTTTATGACTTGCTTCCTAGAATCATTTTTGACATTATAGGAAGTTTGTTGGTAGAATAGAAAAATTACCAGTGAAAATAGCAGGTTTTCTGTGTTGTACTCTCAAACCAGCTGCCACAGAAACAGTTAAAAGTAAATGTAAAGTTAACATGAACACAAACATTAGGAACTGGTAGAATTATAGATCTTCTGCTTATTTCCTTGGACCATAAGTTTACCATTTTAGAATTATCTTTTTTAAAATCTGCATTTAAGTTAATCTCTTATTTCATTTGGAACTAGATGAACCTTCAGATCTTACCTATGAATTCTAAAATTTGTTTCTAAGTTGGTTCTTTGGTCCAAACTAAAAGAAGATCCAGAGATCGATGTTCTTTGTTGTCCTGATAGAAAATGTTTATAGAGCGTTGTAAATAAATAAATATATTTATAATATATGTATATATGTAAATGAACACAACCTTGTTATAAGCACTTTGGAAATGCCCAGAAGTAAAAAATCATAGTCGTGGTCTTCAGGGAGTTGTAAATGTAGTTGGAGAGAAGTTTGCTCCCCTCCCCCTCCTTTTTTTTTTTTTAACTAGGCAAACTTAGATGTTCCCTCAATTAAACTCTGTTTCTGAATTGATGAATTTTTTTTGTGAGAGAAGGTAACATCTCTCTTTGATAATCAGAGAAAATGCTCCATGATGGCTCTCTGGCCATATGGTCATCTTTTTTATTTTAGAATTATCTCATGAGTTGTAGCCCGGTTTCCTCTTCAGTTAATTTTTTTCTGAGTACTTTTGAAATTAAAGAGGATTCTTACTGGGGCTTCCCTGGTGGCGCAGTGGTTGAGAGTCGGCCTGCCGATGCAGGGGACACGGGTTCGTGCCCCAGCCCGGGAAGATCCCACATGCCGCGGAGCAGCTGGGCCCGTGAGCCATGGCCGCTGAGCCTGCGCGTCCGGAGCCTGTGCTCCCCAATGGGAGAGGCCACAACAGTGAGAGGCCCGCGTACCGCAAAAAAAAAAAAAAAAAAAAAAGAGGATTCTTACTGCTTCAAGTAATGAAATTATAGTTTTCTCTCTTGGTTATATACATTGATTACTTGTGTTGAGTTTGGTTTGTGTTATTCCTTGGAATTTCTTTGCAAATTAGTTCTTAAGCTTTCAGAGAAGTTGGATAGACTTCTGGACTTAAGAATTTCAAGCAGCTTAATGAGAAAGTGTCAGGTGGAAGCACTGCCTGAACGTTACCCCTTTCCCCCATAATTTTTTCTCTTGAGATTTGGGGACTTGTTTTATTTTTTACTTTTATACATTGTATTGTAAGTAGTCACACATTTATTTTAAAATTCCAGTTCAAAATTACCCTTTGTTTTGTTAATTTGCATTTGACCTCTTTTGACTGTGGTCTACTTAGAATTTTAAACATCCATTCTGGTGATGTGTGTTTAAACCAGTACACACTAGCCTTTTCATTAAAGTAGAAGTGTTTATTATAAGTTCATATACAAATATTTATGTTGTTTTCCTAAATTCACTTGAACCACCTACAAGTTGGAAAATAAGTTACAGCTTTTAATGTTCCTCAGCTAACTTTTTAAGTAGCTGGTCAGAAAGGTGGCAGTTGCTTATTATTTTGATGATCGTTGCTGGCAATAAAGTGCCTTGGAGGGTTATAAAACTCTCATCAGTAGGTTACAGAAAACTGGTTTCTGGTAGTTGCTGACAGAGGCACACCGGACTTTACTGTTTGTTTTTTGATGTAAAAGCACTTTAATAAAAATTTAAAATTAGAATTTGAAGCCACTGAACATACTTCTTGATATATTGATAGGTATATGGTCATTGCTGCCCACTTTGTAAAGATCGAAGATGATTTGCCCTTTTTCTAGTTTTCTTCCCTTTTTTTCACTGCATAGAATGAGCAAAATGAAGGCAAAGGGAAGAGTAGATTACAGAGTTTAGGTAGTTAATTGTTAGAGTTTTGTCTGTATGAAAGAGAAGGATTAGTCATTCCATATACACAGATAATATCTAAATGTATGAGTGTATCTTAGAGATATTTATTAAAAATGTGTTCTTAAAATACACCAACCTAATTTATCAAATGGCTTTTTCTCCTCAGTTCTGTAGAAAATGTTCTCAAAACACTCGTGAAAAGCTGCCGACCGTAAGTAGCTTCTCAATTTATAAAGCCTCTTATTGTTTCTGTGGGCTTTTCCCCATATTTAGTATGCTTTGAAGAGGAATTTAGAGGTATAACTAGTCTCTGATATTGTGATGTTAGTCACTGAGCACAACATATCATCTCCAGCTCTTCAACTGAACTTTTCAGATTTCATTTATAAATTTAGAAATTTTTAACTGGTGTGGGTGTCAGTCACCCATTATAAAGTAAGAATGCAATAATGTACGTATAACTGGCTTCATCTGAAAGATTTTCCTAGAGTATTGTTACTCAGATCAAAAATATTTTCCAAAATGAGCCTTGTAGGTCTTATATTAAAATGAATAATAATAAGATGGCGCATAAGTTTTTTTCTACTGTGGTCTGTTTCAGTAGAATATTTGACTTTGAACATCCCATATTCTTATGTTTAAAGATGAATATGGATAGAATTTAGTTTAATTAAAGTCCAGTTGTGTGGACTTGAACTATTTTTTCATTCTTGTTTATCAGGCTGTTCTAAGACATACTTCTGCTATGAATGCAGTGAATTCTTTTGAATGGAAATTCGTATATTTATCATATGCTTGTAATATGAGTTAAAGTTATTTTATAGATCAGATATTTGTTGCTGACCTCCTATACTACTCAGTCTCGGGCAAATGTATTTTCAATATATAAAATGTCTTCTTTTAAGAGGCTTAAGATCTAACCTGAGTCATTCAATAAGCCACCAAGGAGCAGTGTCATTTTGTGAAACTTGATCATCACTGAGGTACTTACTGGTTTTTAGGTTCTTTGATAATTCATAGAATGCCCAAGCTTCTGTTTTGGATTACTAGGCTAACAGTTGATTCTGAAAAATTAGGAAGGGGAATCAATGTATGAGATCTTTGAAGGTAGAATATATGAATATATTCTGCCTTTAAAAATTTTTTAAATTCTAACCTGTTGCACAACGATCTGGTACATAAATGCTTGATGAACTCAACAGAAGAATAACTAGAAATGTAATTGTATTTTTCACATAAAGGAATGAAGTGTGATTCTAATAACACAGATGTATAAAGATATAATAAGATTAATAATATGATGTATAGGCCAAACCTCCAAGTGTATCTGAAAGGGTTTACTAACTTTTTGGGCCATACCCAAATCATAAATTTTCATATGCTTTTCATTATTTTAAACCTCAGTTGCCTACCCATTTGGGTATCCATTCCATACCCAAATGGATAGTGGGTCCTCCTTATCCATTTACCTTCATTTTGTGTGTGTCTGCACACTTCAGATTTTATTTTTCTAAATCTTTTCTACCCCAGGGATGCTCCTGCCCATTTCATAGAATTTTACAATGTTAGAGCCTATAGGACTCGATCATCTAGCCCAGTCCTCTCTTGTATATAGGAAGAAATGTATAATCAGCAAAGTGAGAAAGAGAACATCAACCTAGGAACCTCTGGTCCAGTGAGAGTAAATGGTTTGTTCCTAAGGTGCCTAGAGGTTCCTGGGCTGATGTTCTCTTTCTCACTTTGCTGACTATACATTTCTTATATAGACTGGATTCCCTATGACAAGATTTTTTTTTTTCTATTGCTATTGCACAGCACATAGGATGAAAAAATACAACAATCATGTTTAAGTTTGTAGGTGATTTGAATGACTTTTTATTTTATCTGAGGTTTATCAACTTTATGTTGGGTTGGCCAGAAAGTTTGTTCAGCCATCTTACAGAAAAACCCAAACGAACTCTTTGGCCAACTCAATAACATTTTCCCAAGTCCACAGACAAGAAAATTTATCTTATCTAAGTGTGATAGGCTGTTTATTTTAGAGTTGTAAAAATGTGTGTTTCTTGTAGGTAATATCACACACATTGATAGTGTGTGATATTATCTCATGAGTATCTTCACCTTCTCCTCCTTTTTTGTCAGGCATATAATGATGTAGAGCATTTAGCCAATGATCAGATACATGAAAACCTTCTTTATTAGTTATTTTCCAGCAGATGCCACAGCTGAGATGCTAGAAGAATGGCGGCCATTAATGTGCCCTTTTGATGTAACGATGCAAAAGGCCATCACTTATTTTGAAATATTTCTTCCTACCTCCCTTTCTCCAGAACTTCATCATAAAGGTTTTAAGTAAGTATATATGTATATCTTGACAAATTCTAGAATATAGTAGGGAATACATACATATATATATACACATATATATGTATGTATGTATGTACATTACAAACTATTAAAGCAATAATAGGTAAAAAATTTACCAACTCAGCCATTACGTTTCTTATACTTGAAGTGTGTATGTGAAGGCTAAAACAGTTAAATATAGGATTGCAAATAAAGAGAAAATAACACTTGTATGTCAAGCCAAGTAAGATGTGGGCTTTAATTTAAGGTATTGGGAGAGAAAGAATAATAAGTACAAAAAGGGGTTGAAAATTTCAATAAATAGGCAGTGGTGGAAATGTTAAATTGCATAGAGTTTAGGGAAGGGAAAAGTGTTTTTCTAAACCTTGGTTTTAACCCTCATCATGTGTAGCATAGTTTTTCTTTGGTCTTTTTTTTTTTTTTAACTTGTTCTAGTCTTTTCACTGTTTTTAAGAACTGTTTTTTTCTTGGATGACTACAGGTATATCATAAACCCAAGAATGAAAATATTTAGGTTGTACTTTTATGAAAAAAGTAAAAGGTATGAGGAAAAGACTGGAAGGATCATAGTAATTATCAGTATATTATGGGTTCATGCTTAGCCCTCCCACTCCCCTAGCATGTTTTCTGTAGCTAGATGTCAAATCTTTTATTTCAGTCAAATCAGAAATTTTGTATCTAGCTGTATGTTTGTGAAATTTTAATTTTAATTAAAAACTTGTAATTTCTTTGACATTTGTAAAGATTGGTTAATAATATTCAGATGTTTTCTTGCCCCTATAGTCGCTTCTGTTGGATTGGCCAAAAAGTTCATTCGGGTTTTTCTGTAAGATGTTACTTTTTGGCCAATCCAATGTTTCTTTAATTTGAGAGTTTCCACCACTATAATTTAATTACTCCTAACACTTTGTGGCTCATTTCTTTTATGGAGCATTTACCATACTGCTAGTTAATGGTGTAATTACTAGTTGGCATGTTAAAAGAGAGTAAGGGAGAGTTGCAGGAACAGGTAGTAACGGGAAAGCATTAAAGCAAAAAGGTAGGGAGAGGAAGGAGAAACTTGTAAACAGTGTTAGATAGGGGTAGACAATTATTTAACAATGAAGTAGAAATTTGATGAGATTATTCTTTTTAGCATAAATAAATTGAAAGGGGAATATTCAGACAAAAGTAGTTCTTTTTCCATTAAGTTTGTAACTTTCAGTGTTTTTTTCCTAGGTTGTGTAGTTATCAGTAAGAATAATAGATTAAAAAAATACAAAGGATACCTGGCTTTGAACCACTTGCTATAAATCACTTGCTATTCCTAACAACATTTTTCTTCTTCAGACTTTGGTTTGATGAATTAATTGGCCTTTGGGTTTCAGTGCAAAATCTCCCACAGTGGGAGGGGGTGAGTATCCCATTTTTTCTTAATATACTTTTTAGTTTGGAAGTAACTATATCGGATCATTTGATAAGTAACTTCAGTTCCTTAGAATTGGCTATTAGCAGTGTTGTAGTCAGTTTTTTAGAATTTTATTTGCTGTATTCTAAGAGAACTAGGATATTCATTTTGGTTATATTCTTTATTTTCAAAATATTCTTTATTTTGGTTTTATCAATATCTGAAAGTATATACATGTACTGTGAAATGCATGAAGAGTAAAACCCTGTTGTTTATTTCCTTTTGTACCCTTACTTGCATGGCGCTGGACACCTGGTGGATGTTTTCTACATGTGTGTTTGATTAAAACTTATTTTTCTCTTTGCATTGTGGATGATGCTTTGTCATTTCCCTTTTTTAATAAGCATTTCAAGTGCAATTGATTTTTAAATGGGTGACGAGAATCAGAACTTAAATTTGGAGATTTGAAAAAACTGAGTCATAAATCAAATTCAGTTGTGCCCATAGTGATTGTTCTGAAAAGAATAAATGGATAAGGGGTGTGACTGTGACCCTTAGAAACAACAAATGTATTAACTGTCTTTTTTTTTTGTTTACTTTCAGCAACTAGTAAATCTCTTTGCTCGATTGGCTACAGATAATATAGGGTACATAGATTGGGATCCTTATGTACCAAAGGTAATTAAGAACATTTGAACATATACAATAGTACTGACATCATCTTTATGTCTTTAAGAAGTGTGTTTTGTATTCTTATTTCTAGCACCACATAAAATATTTTTTGACTGTTAGTAAAAACATAAGTAATTTAAAGGATAGATCGTTTATTTTCAAAAAGTAATTGGATCATATCAAGTTATCATAAATGTTTGATTATTTTGTCTTACCTATGCAGGACATGAACTATAAGTTTCAGAGTAAGTAATTTAGAAAGTACTAAAACTATTATTCAGGGTGTCATACATTCATCCCTTCCAACGAATTTTGTGTATTGTATTTGATTGTTCTTCTAGAGTGTTCCCCACTTTTAAAATCACATTGTATACTTTCCTAGAGTAAGTAAAGCTAGAAAATGTCTCTAGGTGCATTATTGCATATTTGGTATTGTTTCACCTGCTGTAGAATCATCGAGCTTCAAGAAGGCTGTTACGGGGCATCCGGGTGGTTCTGATGTGCACACTGACAGTAGAGCAGAGCTGGGGAGCAGCAGAAGGCATATGCTCTGATTGCCTTTGCTTGTGCTGTCTTTCTCTGTTGCTGGCCAATAGAAACTAAGAAGGAAAAGTAAATTTCCCCAGTCTTTAGCCCTGCCATATTTGACATATTTAACGACAGATTTAAAAAATAAATCTAATTGTATTAAAATACAGTTATTAAATGACAGATTAAAATGCAGATTCTTAGGGGATAAAGTCAATGGTAAAATTTTGAGAGGGAGAGTAATCGGCCAGAAGATATTTGTGTTTTGTGCATCCTTGGCTTGGAATGAGAGCATGGGAAAAATAATTTTATGTGCATTTAGGGAGGCAGAAAGTAGTCAAAATATTTCACATTGAACTACAGTTATCTACATTTTGCCTTTTTATGTTTAACTAAGTCTCATTTGCCAATTTTGGAGTACATGGATATGGGTGCTTCATTGTCACATGCCTGTGACCTCAGAGTGTCATTAAAGAAAGTGTACAGACACTTATATGAAATTCCTAAGGAATAAAGCAAATTACTAAACAGTATGTCATTTTGCTTAAAAACCAATCAAATGAGAATATATATTCAATATAGTAACACTAATGTGTAACACTTAGGTTAATGAGTTATTTGATATCTGTAAATATTTATTAATTCTTCTTTTTTTCTTTTAAAAGATATTTACAAGAATTCTGAGAAGCCTGAACCTCCCAGTGGGAAGCAGTCAAGTGTTAGTCCCAAGATTTTTAACAAATGCTTATGATATAGGACATGCTGTAATATGGATCACCGCCATGATGGTTTGTAATACATTATCTTTGGTTTATATAGTTTATGTAAATTTTGTGTTAACCACATAAAAATTCTACATAATCACATAATTCTAGATTAGTGGCTTATTTGGTCACTTGATTCTTGGATATTTCTGATGGAGTAAGCTTATGTTTCTCAGACTCAGAATGTAGTCATAATGTACCATTTATAAATCTCCTTAAGTAATGGACCTTGAAAGTAAGGGTCAAAAGTTCAGAGTTTTGATTATTGTGATCATTTTGTAATATATAGAAATATGGAACCACTATGTAATACACTGGAACTAACAGTGCTATAGGTCAATTATAGTTTAATTTGGGGGGGTGGGGAAGCAGTTAGAGTTTTAAGAGATTCAGAATGTCTGTAATAGTTTTACAGACCAAGAGCCAGAGTCATGGGTAAAAGAACTTTCCCAAGTCAAATTGATAATGATAAAGGTAGATTTGAACTCAGGGTTCTGCATATGCTCAATATTAATGCATTTATTGTCAGTGTTCACATAAAACATCATATTGAACACAAAGCTTATTGACCAAGTAATCTTAGTGAAGGGAGAAGTATGCAGGATTATTTTACTGACTGTCATCTTCCAAATATATACTGTAATTTTCTGAATTGTCATTCATGTTGCTTCTACAGTTATCTCCTTTTTGAATTATTCTGCATTTGATATTTGATATTGTTCTGTGTTTGCTATTTTCTCCCAGGTTATACTGCTCGGTTGGCTGTTTCTGTCAAAAAGACAGAATGGTTGTGAGAAGTTTAGCTCTTAAATTTCATTGTAAGATTAAAAGAAAAGAAAATCTCAACCTCCTCTTTTTTTTTTTTTGTTATTTTATTAAACAGAGGGAAAATCCCATTTTCTTTCTGATATTCAACAACAGCAAAAACATACAGATATTTAGTATTTTACGTAAGCAATGAGTTAGAACTTGTTTTTTAGGAGCCACAGAATTAGATCGTGATTGGTATCAGCCTTATTTTAATGTTGCTGTTTCTCACACAATTGTTCTCATTGGCAGTTTAATTTTGTGTTAAATATGAATATTTAATATAATTTAAAAATCAACAGTGCTAATTATTATGTTAGAATTTTGAAAATTTTATTGGTATTTTGCTATGGAATTACGGTCTCAGTAGTTGCCCTGTACTAAATTGGGAAACGTGAATGTGGATTTTATTTCAGCAGAAAGACATGTTCCTTATGTAACTCGATATTCTGCCTTAGGTTTGTGCTGATTCTTTTTTTACTTGAAATATAATTGACATATAATACTATGTTAGTTTTGGGTATACGACACAGTGATTTGACATTTGCATGCATTATAAATCTGTGCTGTTTCTTGAAAGAAGATCATCTTGAGACAGATAGGAGGTTTCAAGGCCAAGTTGTAGTCCTTTATTCCCAGGGTGGTTCAACTTGATAAGATGATTGCCAGCCTTTTCCTCATTGCCGCCGCCCCCCTCCCCTGGCCCCCCCTCCCCCGCCACCCCCTCCCCAATCCCCATCCTGCAGCCCAGGTTCTGTGGTTGTTTGGTTGGCTGTTTTGGTAACAGATTAAGGGAAAAATTTTTTTTTCTTTTTTGAATCACAATATAGTCACATATAACAGGTCTAATCACTTGAAACATTTAGAAGTAATAATAAAATATTTGAATGCACTTATGTAACTCTCACCTCCTTATTTCCTGCTGTGAGAACTTCTTCACTTCTTGAATCTTTTAAGGAATGCTTTTTATGCTTACTGTTGCCACAGTTGGTTATTTTAAGATGGTAATCTTAGTGAGAAAAATTATTTAACTGCAAAGAGTAAAAGATATTGTTATTCTAAATTGAAAGGTACCTTTTCCATTTTCTGATTTGGTTTCAGTAAGTTGCCCTTATTTTTTATTTTAATTTAATTAATTAATTAATTTATTTGCCCTTATTTTTAGTAGACTGTCTTGGATTGATTTGTATGAAGTTCATCCGGGAATTGTTTTTGACTTTTATTTAGAGGTAGAATTGATTTTTGCCAGCAGGATGAATATAAGCCACGTTAAGAGATCTGTATATAGGCCTGGGCCTGTTAACCCCTTCAGTTTTACAGATAACGTGGGTACTGATATTTTTGCTCTTTTATCTGAACAGGGTGGACCAAGTAAGCTAGTGCAAAAACATTTGGCTGGTTTGTTTAACAGCATCACATCTTTTTACCATCCTTCAAATAATGGCCGCTGGCTGGTGAGTAATGTTCATTTTTTTACTCTTAGGGTTTGGAATTTTTTAAGATATGGTCACATGTAACTATTGCCTATTGTTTAACCTATGATACATTTTCTGTCCTTTGTCTAAGATTTGGCTATATGTCAATGATCAAGTTTACATTAAGTTACCGTGTTCACAGAACATATAGAAATAAAGATAATACTAGTGTGGTAACTGGTATGTTACCACAAACCCATGGAATCATCTCTTCAGTTTTATCATGTTAGTGTTTTTTGTTTGTTTATTTGTTTGTTTTTAAGTTGCCTGGTTAAAATGGCTTTTCACGTAATGGAAGATTCATGTGGTGCTAGAAATTAAAACTGAAATTTGAACACATCTTTATTAATTATTATCAATGATTAATTGATAAGAGTATTTTATTCTATCTAGTTAGGCCATACAGGTCTTTGTAATAAGATTATACAAGCTGTTAAACAGCAAGGTCCTACTGTATAGCACAGGGAACTATATTCAATGTCCTGTGAAAACCACAATGTATGTGAAAAGAATGTGAAAAAGAATATATATATGTATAACTGAGTCACTTTGCTATACAGCAGAAATTAACACACCACACTGTGTTGTAAATCAACACAGTATAGTTGTAAATCAACTACACTTCAATAAAATTTTAAAAATAAAAAGGTTGTAGTCAAAAAAAGAATGATTATACAAGCTGTTATTTTAAAAAATCTTTACTTGGGAGGGTAGAGAGGAACTATGAATATCTATAGGGGAACTAGAACCTACCTAGGACCTTCTGCTTCTGTGTCCCCAGAACAAGTTAATGAAACTACTTCAGCGGTTGCCAAACAGTGTTGTTAGAAGATTACATCGTGAAAGATACAAGAAGCCTTCTTGGTTAACTCCTGTGCCTGATAGCCATAAGCTTACTGATCAAGATGTTACAGACTTTGTACAATGCATTATTCAACCTGTCCTCTTGGCTATGTTTAGCAAAACTGGTAGTTTAGAAGCAGCCCAGGCTCTGCAGAATCTTGCACTCATGAGACCGGAGTTAGTAATACCCCCTGTACTTGAAAGGTAAGTATAGCTTTACTTGTTTCGTTGAAGCCTCAGCTGTGGCTACTGTTATTCTCTATACTCTTGTGCTTGGCTTTCTTTTCTTTTCTGTGGCTTCTGTTTTGCTATCTTTGTGCTTATTCCTGTTCCTAGAGGAGACAAGACATTTTAACCTAATGATTGGTAACTTGATAAAGGTTTATTGGAGAGAAAAGAAAATTGATATGAAACGGATAAAATAAAATATTTTGAATTATTTGCACATTTTAGCTACTCAAGTTTTTGCTCATAAATAAAGCTCTGGCTGTTCTTTCACAAAATGTGAGTGTCACTAAATATTGAGAACATGGCGGTGAATGTGATTTTGCATTTCTATTTCTCAGGCTCAACGATAGACAAGAAAATTTGGTTGCCTGTATTATTTTCATATATTGTATAACCTTGTGTGTATTTCCACAGTGTTGATTTTACTGCATTCGTTGTTTTGTATGTTGAAATAGTAACAAAAGTAGTTCTCCATTTGCCTCATCACTGTCACAGTGTAGACCTGGTGTGCTTCGTAGGAGAGAGCCACTCTCAGTTGTCTTGAGTGTTCAGGAGCAGATTGCTTAAGCTGTCTGTTATTCATTCCTTTGCTCCCTGAACTTCAGCTTTATGATTCCTCTCTAAATGGCTTTGTCAAAAGTAGAAGAAGAATGTTAGATTTTGGAGTCCAGAAGGATCTAACAGTTTGAGTTTCTTAAAACTCAGATTTGCCCAAGGTCCTTACTGGCAGAATACAGATGACAGCTTATTTTCTAACTGTTGAGACAAGAAAATTGGTGACATTTACTTGGCAAAGGGTATCCTGTTAAAGATCTTCACCAAAATGGGGCTCCATTTTTTGTAATTTGAGTTGCTTGTACTATCTTGCCCTGTCTCTTTGCCATAACTATTTAAGTTGTACTTCACTTTCCCAGCCTCCCCTGTTTTTTTATGTATACATCTTGGGGCCTTGAAACTTCCAGCATGTACAACTTAATTAGGAAATGGAATGGGGAAGTTAGGCAGTTTCTACTCTGTCTTCAGCCTTCAGTGTTCTTTGCTACTTGACCTCCACATGGTAGCAGAAGCTATCAGTCAGTGGCAAGTCCCTTGATGCTCTTTGGAGAGGAGAGACTTGCCTCTAAGGGGGGACTTCAGTTGTTTGCATAGTCAAAATTTTGAACTCTGAGGTGTTGGTGTTTCTTTACTTTCCCTTTGTTTTGCCTTATTTTAATGTTTTCCAGCTGATGAATTATGACTGGTGAGATAAGTATTTAGTAGAACGAACAAAGCTTATAAATGCAAATACAATTATCCATCACATTTTTCTTTAGTTCTCAAATTTTGGACAAATTTAATACCAGCATATTCTGTTTGTATGCTTGGCCAAGATAAATATTTAATTAACAAAAATGTCAATACAATGACATTTTTTGAGACTCATTTGTAATTTTGTCCTGTTTAGAAGTGGCATTGCTACCTTTTTTTTGACGGGTTTTTGTTTTTTGTTTTCTTTTTCTTCTTCTCTCTTTTTTTTTTTTTTTGGCCGCAGTGCACGGCTTGCAGGATCTTAGTTCCCCGATCGGGGATTGAACCTGGGTCATGGCAGTGAAAGTGCCGAGTCCTAACCATTGGACTGCCAGGGAATTTCCAAGCAAAAGTCTTTTTTAAAAAATATATATTTATTTGGCCACGTGGGGTCTTTTTAGTTGCAGCACACGGTATCTTCGTTGCGGCATGCGGGCTCTTAGTTGAGACATGCAGGATCTAGTTCCCTGACCAGGGATCAAAGCCGGGCCCTCTGCATTGGGAGCGCAGAGTCTTAATTGCTGGACCACCAGGGAAGTCCCCAAGCAAAAGTCTCTTAAAAGTAAAAACGTAGAAAAAAAATTTTAGGCACTTAGTTTTGCATCTCCTGAAGACAGCCTCTGCTGGAGTTTTTGGTTTGTTTCATTCATCTTTTAAAATAAGCATAGGTTTGATTTTTTTTTTTAATCCTAGTTAGAAATCCTTCTTTTTTCCTACTTATTTATAATTAAATTTCCTTATTACTTATCTTTTCTGTATAAGAGGAATTTAAACTGACTGTATTTTGGATTTTTTTTCCCCCTATAGGATAGATTCTCAAAGTGAAATCACTGAGCCATAGAGTGAGTGTTCTTGGCTCGTGATCAAAGATTGCGTTTGTCTTATTCCCCCTGTTTTATTCACTCTAGTCTCAGGCATATTCTCTTATGTTTCTGATAGCTGATTTCCAACTTTAAAATACAGTCTTTTTAAAAGTATAAAATAGACCCTTCAGCATTTTAGTAAGATTATTTTTTCCCGTAAAAGGGAAGAGTGGAGTAGTTGTAACTTGTTATTCCTGAATTCTAATAATCACTGACTGTTAGATTAGATGCAGTCCTATTGGAATGTGGAAATGGATTAAGATGCTGAAAGAATGCAAAAATCTACCAGCTAATATTACTTTTCAGTGTGGAATTGGCATGGAGGAAGGTGGTAAGGTGGCAGGGAGTTGGGGAAACATGTACCTTTCCTTTATTTGTGTGATTCTGTTCACTTTGAGAGCAAATATTCACTCAAAATACTGTGCCAGCTACAAACCTTTAATCCAAAATGCAGTTTATGAATTTAGTATGTTTAATGTGTATGTATGTTTATCTGTGATGGAAAATTTTTTAAATTCTGTTTTCAAACTATAGAACATATCCTGCACTAGAGACTTTAACAGAACCTCACCAGCTCACAGCTACATTAAGTTGTGTAATTGGAGTAGCCCGCAGTTTGGTATCAGGGGGCAAGTGGTTTCCTGAAGGTCCAACACACATGCTACCTCTGTTGATGAGAGCATTGCCTGGGGTGGATCCAAATGACTTTAGTAAATGCATGGTGAGCATGTTTATGATTCTGTTTTGTATCTAAGTTACAATTATGTAAATGGATATCTTATTACTTTTTCTTCAAATATTCTTTAGAACATAGTAAAGTGTAAAATTTGTTAATGGTAGCAGAGTTATATCTGTAGATGCTCAAGTTTAGGTCTGTGGACAGTTAGTTGATCTATGTAAGGTCTTCCTTAGTAATTTCCCATAACGTGTGCATTTATGATCATATGGTGTTTTAAAGCTCATTACGTATCTCCTGTCTTCCTTAAGCAGATACATTAAAAATGATAGCATATGATCACTTGTGCTTCCGTTTGTCTGCACTTGTCACAAGGAACATAATAAAAATTACTGGGTGTGAAATGCCAGATTCCCCTTATACACACACCTTCTGACTTACAATATCGTTCACTTTCCCTCTTCCCTGGTCTCTAGCTTCTGCATTAGCATTTTCTATTTACTCTTAGCTAATGTTATATTTTTGGTGGGAGGCACAGTAACTTCTCAATGACAAAAGATTGCAGAACTTTGTGCTTAAACCAAATAAACTTTCAGAAAAATTGTTGTGGAATTTCCCTCAGAATAATTTATTTGGTACTTTATTGTAGCTTATGGTATACATGTATTTTGGAACTAGAGTTATGTAATTAATATTAGATCTTTTGTATCTTCCCATAGATCACATTCCAATTTATAGCAACATTTTCCACCCTGGTGCCTTTAGTAGATTGTTCATCTGTACTACAAGAAAGAAATGACCTCACAGAAGTAAGGATCCTTTCTGGTTGTAAAAGGATTGGTTAGCTGAGTTCTGATTCTTACTGTATAGGCATAGTAATATTTGATAGTTTAAAAGCAACTTTGCAGAGGTGCTCATAAGTTAAAATTACTGTTTTGTGACCACTGTTTTGTGACCAGAACGATATAAATGGAGGTCATCATTGATAAAATAATCTGCAGAGCACCCACCAAAGGGGGTGGTCAAAAATAGGCTATTTTAGTAAACAAGTGACATGTAAAGGTGTATTTCAGTGTTTTGTCACTTTTTAATGTTTTGTTAAGCAAAGGTGGTGGCATTTTGTTTTTCCATCTTATGTTAGGAATAAATCTGTTAAGGGGATTGGCATTTAATGAAGAGAAATTTTCTTCATTACTGTCTGGATTTTTTTCAGAACAATTTTCTTTATTACAAGTATTTTACTACCTGACTTTTGGCATTTAGATGTTTAAGTAGTGAGAGATAATCCTTTACACATACACCAGCAGTTTGAAAACTGTTATTGATTTTTTAAAAAATGGCTGCCTGACTTCTGTTTTGAGCCCTTACAAAATATGTTAATTACTTCTTATTTTGGTTCCTGGAAAGTAGATGAGTTATTCTAAATTGATACGGGATTATGGTGCTGTTTCTCAGTGCTCAATGTAATAATGAAGTGTTAGAAACATTTTGTAGACTACAATTGAGTTTTGTTCAGAGAAAAAAATCAAAGACTATTTTAAAATTTTCTCCACATTGACATGTTACAGGTGGAGCGAGAACTTTGTTCTGCCACAGCTGAATTTGAGGATTTCGTCTTACAGTTTATGGACAGGTGAGCAAGTACCCCAGATATCTCCTTTATCTGACATTCAAAAATAGTGATGTCCTGTCCCAGCAACTTTAGCCTCGTTTTGCATTGCAACCTGTATTTAATTATTGGGTTGGCCAAAAGGTTCGTTTGTTTATTTCCATAAGATGGCTCTAGTAATACTTAGTTGTCTTTAACTTCATTTGAAACAATTTTGTTAGATTGTATGTGACAGCTGTCATATTGGGGTGCATTTAGAAAAAGACTTATCAAAAATTGGTGAATTTTTGTGTAGCCATTTTCATATTGAAGGTGGAAGAAAAAAGCAACATTTTGGGCATATTATGCTTTATTATTTCAAGAAAGGTAAAAACGCAACTGAAATGCAAAAAAAAGATTTGTGCAGTGTATGGAGAAGGTGCTGTGACTGATCGAACATGTCAAAAGTAGTTTGCAAAGACAAAAAGACAGCCCTCAGAATGGGAGAAAATCTTTGCAAACGAAGGAACAGACAAAGGATTAATCTCCAAAATATATAAACAGCTCATAGAGCTCAATATCAAAAAAACAATTACAACCCAATCAGAAAATGGGTGGAAGACCTAAATAGACAGCTTTCCAAGGAGGACATACAGATGGCCAAGGGGCACATGAAAGGAAGCTCAACATCTCCAATTATTAGAGAAATGCAAATCAAAACTATAATGAGGTATCACCTCACACCAGTCAGAATGGCCATCATCAAACAATAAATGCTGGAGAGGGTGTGGAGAAAGTGGAACCCTCTTGCACTGTTGGTGGGAATGTAAATAGTTACAGCCACTGTGGAGAACTGTATGGCGGTTCCTTAAAAAACTAAAAATAGAACTACCTTATGACCCAGCAATCCCACTACTGGGCATGTACCCTAAGAAAACTATAATTCAAAGGGACACATGTTCCCCAATGTTCAGTGCAGCACTATTTGCAATAGCTAGGACATGGAAACAACCTAAATGTCCAATGACAGATGAATGGATAAAGAAGATGTGGCACATATATACAGTGGAATATTACTCAGCCATAAAAAGGAACGAAATTGGGTCTTTTGTAGAGATGTGGATGGACCTAGAGTCTAGAGTGAAGTAAGCCAGAAAGAGAAAAACAAATATTGTATACTAACGCATATATGTGAAATCTAGAAAAATGGTACAGATGAACTTATTTGCAGGGCAGGAATAGAGACGCAGATGTAGAGAACGAACAGGTGGACACAGGGCAGGAAGGGGACGGTGGGACGAATTGGGAGATTAGGATTGACATATATACATTACCACAGGAAAATAGATAGCTAGTGGGAACATGCTGAGCTCAGCTTGGTGCTCTGTGACGACCTAGATGGGTGGGATGTGGGCTGGGGGGAGGCCCAAAAGGGAGGGGATATGAGGATATAATAGCTGATTCACTTCATTGTACAGCAGAAACTAACACAACATTGTAAAGCAATTATACTCCAATTTAAAAAAATTTTTGAAAAAAAGTGGTTTGCGAAGTTGCTGGAGATTTCTCTCTGGACAGTGCTCCATGGTTGGGTAGACCAGTTGAAGTTGATAGCAGTCAAATCAAAACATTAATTGAGAACAGTCAACGTTATACCACGCGGGGGACAGCCGACATACTCAAAATATCCAAATCAAGTGTTGAAAATCATTTGCATTAGCTCGGTTGTGTTCATCACTTTGATGTTTGGGTTCCACATAAGTTAAGTGAAAAAAACCTTCTTGACCATATTTCCACATGCAATTCTCTACTTAAATGTAATGAAAACGTTCCACTTTTATTTTTTTTATTTATTTTTTTTTCGCGGGCCTCTCACTGTTGTGGCCTCTCCCGTTGTGGAGCACAGGCTCCTGACACGCAGGCTCAGCGGCCATGGCTCACGGGCCCAGCCGCTCCGCGGCATGTGGGATCTTCCCGGACTGGGGCACGAACCCGCGTCCCCTGCCTTGGCAGGCGGACTCTCAACCACTGTGCCACCAGGGAAGCCCAAAACGTTCCACTTTTAAAACAAATTGTGATGGACGATGAAAGGATACTGTACAATAATGTGGAACAAAAGAGATTGTGGGGCAAGTGAAATGAACCACCACCAACCACACCAAAGGCTGGTCTTCATCCAGAGAAGGTGATGTTGTGTATATGGTGGGATTGGAAGAGAGTCCTCTATTATGAGCTCCTTCCAGAAAACGAAATGATTAATTCCAACAAGTACTGCTCCCAATTAGACCAACTGAAAGCAGCACTCGACAAAAAGTATCCAGAAATAGTCAAAAGAAAATGCATAATCTTCCAACAGGATAACACAAGACTTCATGTTTCTTTGATGGCCAGGCAAAAACTGTTACAGGGACTTCCCTGGTGGCGCAGTGATTAAGAATCCGCCTGCCAATGCAGGGGACACGGGTTTGAGCCCTGGTCCAGGAGGATCCCACATGCCACAGAGCAGCTAAGCCCGTGCACCACAACTGCTGAGCCTGAGCTCTAGAGCCCGCGGGTCACAACTACTGAAGCCCGTGCACCTGGAGCCCGTGCTCTGCAACAAGAGAAGCCACCACGATGAGAAGCCCGCGCACCGCAACGAAGGGTAGCCCCCGCTTGCCACAACTAGAGAAAACCCGCACGCAGCAATGAAGACCCAATGCAGCCAAAAATTAAAAAAATAAACCAACAAACAAAAAAACTGTTACAGCTTGGCTGGGAAGTTCTTTTTTAAAAAAATATTTATTTATTTATTTGTCTGCACTGGGTCTTAGTTGTGGCGTGCGGGATCTTTAGTTGTGGCATGTGAACTCTTAGTTGCTGTATGCAAACTCTTAGTTGTGGCATGTGGGATCTAGTTCCCTGACCAGGGATTGAACCTGAGCTCCCTGCATTGGGAGCGCAGAGTCTTAGCCACTGGACCACCAGGGAAGTCCCTGGCTGGGAAGTCCTGATTCATCCGCTGTATTCACCAGACATAGTACCTTTGGATTTCCATTTATTTCGGTCTTTACAAAATTCTCTTCGTGGAAAAAAATTTCAATTCCCTGGAAGACTGTAAAAGGCATCTGGAACAGTTCTTTGCTCAAAAAGATAAAAAGTTTTGGGAGGATGGAATTATGAATTTGCCTGAAAAATGGCAGCAGGTAGTGGAACAAAAGGGTGAATACGTTGTTCAGTAAAGTTCTTGGTGAAAATGAAAAATGTGTCTTTTATTTTTACTTAAAAACCGAAGGCACTTTTTGGCCAACCCAGTACTGTGCAAGGCTGGTGCTTCTTCTCAAGTTACAAAAGGACAGTTGGTTTGTGATCCATGTACAAATTAAGTAGCTATCACTTGCATAGTCATGACAATGGATTTATCTAATCAGCAACAAAAAATGTTAAGCCAGTTTTTAGTTGCTAAAATTTTACTTTCTTTGGGTTATTTAGATGCTTTGGACTTATAGAAAGTAGCACATTGGAGCAAACAAGAGAAGAGACAGAAACTGAGAAAATGACTCACTTGGAGAGTTTGGTCGAATTAGGTCTGTCTTCTACGTTTAGTACAATCCTCACACAATGTTCCAAAGAAATATTTATGGTAAGAGTGCATTGCTGCAAAGAATTAAATTCCAACTTGTAGTTTTATTTGATGTTTTAAAAATTGAACTTCAAGTTACTTTGTATGCATATCATGCCAGCTTATCCTTTCTTTCCATACTAAAATTTGAAAGAGATGGGGAATTCTTTTGCAGTCCAGTAATTAGTACTCCGCGCTTCCACTGCAGGAGGAACGAGTTCAATCCCTGGTGGGGAGCTAAGATCCTGCGTGCCTCATGGCGTGGCGAGGCCAAAAAAAATGATAATAAAATAAAATTTGGAAAAGATACACAGTTGATCCTCATTATTTGCAGATTCTGTATTTGCAAATTCAACATAGTGTACTTGCTAAAATTTATTTGTAACCACAAAATTGGTACTCGCAGTGCTTTTGTGCAGACTTTTGAAAGTGGCAAAAATTTTTGAGTTGTGCGTGTTTACAGCTGAAATCGAATAAGGTGACACTCTGCCATCTTGTTTTAGCTCTTATACTGTAATGTAAACAGGTGTCCTTTTTTCATCTATTTAAGGACAGATCGTTCACATTTTTGTGCTTTTTGGTGATTTTGCATTTTAAAATGGCCCCCAAGAGTAATGCTGATGCACTCACTGTCTAGTGTTCTAAGCAAAAGATAGTTGTGATGGACCTAACATAGAAAATATTAACATGTTTTAGGTAAGCTTCGTTCAGAAATGAGTTATAGTGCTTTTGGCTATGAGTTCAAGGTTAATGAATCAACAATGTATTAAAGTGTCAACAGTGCAATTGTTGCAAAAATGCAAAAATCAACAGTGTATTAAAGACATTAAAGTGTCTTCAAAGAGAACCACACATAAACAAAATTATATATCCATATATCCATCAGTTGATGAAAATGTAACCAGAGGTTTATGGGAACTTAATCCTGTATTTCCCCTAAGAACTGTGGTTCAGTATTTGCTAATTCAGTGCCCACAGTGATTTTACAGAGCATAACTACTGCAAATAACAAGAATTGACTGTATGTTTAAAATTTACAGTAAAATACTACTTGGGAGAAAAGTTTTGAAAATTGTTTATGCCATCACATAATAGAAATTAAATCCCAAATATAAAGATCTGGCAAACTATGATGAATGAGAAATAGTTTGTCCTCATAAGGCATTCTGTGAACATTCACTTATTCAGTATTAGTCGATACCTATTATATACAATATGGTATTTATTTCATATTTTCTATTCCACTACTCTCTTTCCATTTCTGTTTCTTCTTTCGCTGAGATTATCATTGTTCAGTGTTTATCCTGGTTAAAAGCTAAACTGCCTTACACCTGCATGAAATATTTACTAAGATTATGTTAGTATAAAGAAATTAACATAAATAATCTCTTATTTAACCAAAATCTTTTGAAAGGAGTTGTTTATAATTTGCAGCATTGTCAATCCATGTCTAGAGCTAATTCTTTAATTCAGAAATGAAATTAAAATTCTGTGACTTGATTGTAAAATTAAATAGAATGCTTCAAGTCTTTTAGAGGAGAGAAAAATATAGTTTGTAGTTGTCAGAATGACAAACTGTAAATATTAGATATTACCCCAAATTCCCTCTGTTATATTGGATTGACCAGCAAGATAATTAAATTGCATTTGCTTCCAGCAGCTCTGGTTTTGTGCTTAGCATTTCTGCAGCAAATAAAATCTTGTGCCGCAAATGTTTTGTTCACATTAGGGTTTTGTGCAAAGGTTATTCATAAACCTGAATGTAGCATTATTAAGCAAATCTTTATGTATTCAGATGGTTAAATTTTTCCTACTTGGTTATTTTTAGTATAGTCTGAGTATCATTTTCTTTGGTGTTTCAAAAGATGTTTAATTTTCTTAAACGTGCTGGTTAGACATTTTCATTTGTTACATTATCTTTTAATAGGTGGCCCTTCAGAAGGTTTTTAATTTTTCAATTTCACATATATTTGAAACAAGAGTTGCAGGCCGCATGGTGGCAGACATGTGCCGTGCTGCAGTGAAGGTGAGTTGGGGTTTTCTGGACTGATGAATTAATGAATCAATAGCCATGAGTTTTATGTGGTTAATTGTTTTAGACATGCTTGTCATTCTTAAAATACACATTTCTTTCAGTAGCTGCTTATAGCCCTTATTTGCCACTGAAAATAGAGCTAGTGTATACTTTGTGACTGTTCAATACTTGTGCCTTTCAAAAAAACTTATTTATACAAATATGTTTTCAGTGCTGCCCGGAGGAATCTTTGAAGCTATTTGTTCCCCACTGCTGCAGTGTTATAACTCAGCTTACAATGAGTAAGTCTTAAGGTTATTATTCTGTATTTGTAACTTTAGCAAATTTTTTTCTTGGTTTCTACAACTCTGTTGATGGAAACAGATTCTCTAAGCCATGCAGTATTTTAATTTTACAGTTTGGGGTAAAATTGCTCAAAACAAGGTATCATCCAGGGTTGACAGGTAGCTTAGAAATTTTAACTCTATTACATTAATGTTTTCATACATACAAGAAGCATTCAGCTGTTGCTATAATATCTGTTATTTTGTGAGATGTGTAGGGGCAGGCATCCTGGTTGGTGTGTTTATTTTCTTGAAAATTCAGCTTCTACCTCCTCTGGAGCAAGTCCAGCTTAACGAAGAAAGAAAGAAAAAGTCCTAAAAGAGACTTTTCTCAGCTATTAGAAATATTAAATATAAATACTTTTAAATGATGCATTTAGTGGGATATTTGTTTTTTTCTTCTGATACTATTTTGCTATTTTTAGATGATGATGTATTAAATGAAGAAGAGCTAGATAAGGAGTTACTATGGAATCTTCAACTTTTGTCTGAGGTATTGTAAATCTTTGGAATAAGAAAATATTTCTGTGAAAATGTTGACTTGCTCTGAAGATTTATCCTGTTTTGAAAAGTTAACTTTAAAACATGTAAAGTCGGGCTTCCCTGGTGGCGCAGTGGTTGAGAGTCCGCCTGCCGATGCAGGGGACACGGGTTCGTGCCCCGGTCCGGGAAGATCCCACATGCCGTGGAGTGGCTGGGCCTGTGAGGCATGGCCACTGAGCCTACATGTCCGGAGCCTGTGCTCCGCAACGGGAGAGGCCACAACAGTGAGAGACCCGCGTACCGCAAAAAAAAAAAAAAAAAAAAAACATGTAAAGTCATAAGTTTGAAAAATGTCTTTATGGGACAACAAAAAGTCAGATAATCTCATTTTCTTATTATAAAAGGAGTATGGTAACTGTTGACTACTTCGCGGTCAATGCTCTACCTGACTTTTTACTGATTAATTCTACTGTGGGTAACTCTGACTGAAAAGTGTATCAGATTTGGCATCTTCCCCCCCCCACCCCCACCTCATGCCAAATTTGGCCATCAGTCAAACTTCATTTCCTATAGGGGTTAGTTCAGAAACCAAAGAACAGAGAAATCCATTTAAATAAGTTTTGTCTCTTTAAGGAGACAGCCTCTTGAAAAGGATGTTACTATGACACTTCAGAGCCTAAACTCAGAAAATGTGTTTTGATCTTAAGGAAGAATTCATTGTTAGAATATAATTAAAATGATAATCCTAAAATGAATTAAAGTCATTTTAAGAAACACTATTACGGGCTTCTCTGGTGGCGCAGTAGTTGAGAGTCCACCTGCCGATGCAGGGGACACGGGTTCGTGCCCCGGTCCGGGAAGATCCCACATGCTGCGGAGTGGCTGGGCCCGTGAGCCACGGCCGCTGGGCTGCACATCCGGAGCCTGTGCTCCGCAACGGGAGAGGCCACAACAGTGAGAGGCCCAACTACCGCAAAAAAAAAAAAAAAAAGAAAGAAACACACTGTTACTATTTTAGACTACTTTAATGGCCAAACATAGTTAACTTTAATTGTAATGGCCAAACATAGTTAACTTTAATTGTTGATTCTTGATCTTTTAACCAAAATATCTTTAACTGTTTTCTTTTTAGATTACTCGAGTGGATGGGAAGAAGTTGCTTCTTTATAGGGAGCACCTTGTAAAGATTCTCCAAAGAACCCTACATTTAACCTGTAAGCAGGGTTACACTCTGTCTTGTAACCTTTTGCATCACCTTCTTCGTTCTACTACACTTATCTACCCTACAGAATACTGCAGTGTGCCAGGCGGCTTTGACAAGCCTCCTTCTGAATACTTTCCTATCAAGGCAAGCATTTTCAATAATTTAGGATTCCAGGATATATTGGGTTATTTTTCTAAGGGATTCAAAGTGCGGGTTTTTTCTTTGTTGTGTATTAAGGTGTCACTTCTTTATTTTTAACATAGATTACTAAAACTATTATTGGAATGTTTTAAAGTTGGGAAGTATGATGTAGCTCTCATCTAGCTCTAGTTTTCTTCTTTTCTGTTTGTATGTGAAATGACTTTTTAATGCCATATTTAACCTCCATAGTTCCATATAGCTTGGGGGTGGAATGCAATAGCCTTACATAAACTTACTGTTACTCTTATAGTAAACTGATATTTGAGTGGCTCTTCAGGGAGACCCTTTTCAGGGGTGATAATGAAAGACTCCTATGATGTCTTCATACCTTTATTTTGTGCACTTGCTGCCTTAGGTTTGGATTACCTATACAGTTTCTTTTAAGCCTTTTAAAATATGTTTGTATGTTGTTTTTTTCCCTAACTTCTCAACTTGCTAATTAAATGCTATTTTCTAGGACTGGGGTAAACCAGGGGACTTGTGGAATTTGGGGATTCAGTGGCATGTTCCTTCTTCTGAAGAAGTGGCTTTTGCCTTCTATCTGTTGGACTCTTTTCTTCAGCCTGAGCTCATCAAACTCCAGCACTGTGGGGATGGAGAACTTGAAATGTCTAGGTTAGTTTTCTTTTATAATCAGTTAGTGTTATATGGTTGTAGACTAAAAAATTCTTTTTGTGCCTCTCCCTCTCTCGATGGCATATCTGATGTACTCATTTTCTTTTTTTAAAAAATTAATTTATTTTTGGCTGTGTTGGGTCTTCGTTGCTGAACGTGGGCTTTCTCTAGTTGCAGTGCACGGACTTCTCACCGTGGTGGCTTCTCTTGTTGTGGAGCACGGGCTGTAGGCACACGGGCTTCTGTAGTGGCTCGCGGGCTCTGGAGTGCAGGCTCAGTAGTTGTGGTGCATGAGCTTAGTTGCTCCCCGACATGTGGGATCTTCCTGGACCAGGGCTCGAACCCATCTCCCCTGCACTGGCAGGTGGATTCTTAACCACTGCGCCACCAGGGAGGTCCCTGATGTATTCATTTTCAATGTGTGTTTTGAATATCTGCCATAAATGTGATCAGAAAACCATTTAATACATTTAAGTGGTTTTCTAATCACATTACTATAATATAAAACTATATAATATAAAACCATTTTATAGTTTAATAACAGAAATTTTGTCATAATATTTAAACATCTTAAATAGAAAAACTCAGTTTTTTTCTAGTTTTTCTAGTTTGCTTTTAGTGACAGTGTCACTTGTGCATCTTTTGGGAAGTGTGTGTAAATATGCCCCCTTTGTAAGGAAGTGCCTGTTTTTCTAGATTCGCCTTAGATTTTATTGGCTTGTTTCTTTTCAGTAATTCATACTATTGATATTAATATTACTTAGAGAAATATCTCTAAGATATTGTCTCCCCCAAAGAGCTTTAGCACGAAACAATTATTTGAGACCACTAGACTTTTATAGTTTGAATCTTTGAAAGTTCCTAAAATCATAGTAAGAAAATTACTATGTGTCAAATAACAGGAAATTCTGATAAACAAACCCAGTAGGAATGGGCTTGGAGGAGGAAGAAGTATGATTGACTTACGTTGGCTGTGTGGTACTCTGAACTGCTTTTTGGAGTAAATGTTTAGCTAGTCTTTTTTTTTTTTTTGGCCACGCTGCATGGCTTGTGGGATCTTAGTTCCCCAACCAGGGATTGAACCTGGGCCCTTGGCGGTGAAAGCGCTGCATCCTAACCACTGGACCGCCAGGGAAGTCCCTAGCTAGCGCATTATAAAAGACAGACTGTAGTGGAGAATCTTCTGTAATATTGTTTTCCCTTTTTGTTAGTGGTTGTGATCTTTGGGTAAATAGGGAATTAAATTCAGAATTGCTTCACAAAGGGCAATCAGTTGTTGTTACTTGTGATTATTTAGAGCCTGTTTAAATGTAAGCAGGTCTAATATTATCAGTAAATATCTGTTTAATTACCTTGTACTATTAAGAGGGTAAACTGAAAACATTCATCATTTCTATGCCTTAATTTTGTATATTCTCACTTGATAAAGTTTTTTACTTCACCTTAAACTCTACAAGGCTTTTTCTTAAATAGGGATTTGGAGTCTTCTCAAATATGAAAATGCTTTTTATTTTTTCTAGAGATGATGTTCTACAGAGTCTGACTATAGTACACAACTGTTTAATTGGCTCAGGAAACCTCCTACCTCCCTTGAAAGGAGAGCCAGTTACTAACTTGTAAGTAAAAATAACTACTTTACATATTTTGCTGTTTTGCCATTTGGCATATATTTTGAGACTTAGTCACATAATGAGTCACTGGTTTTGTTATTGGTGTTGTTTCTGTATCACTTTAACCTTTTTGTCATTGTTAGGCCAAAAACACCTGAGGCACAGTTTAGCTCTATAAATTTTAGGGCTTTATTCAGATTTTTCATATGGTACCAGGATAGAATAACTTTCAATGCTAATCAGTTTTAAAATATCAACTTAGAGATATTAAGTTCATCTGTTAGTTTACTGAGTTAATTAAGATAAATTCTTTAAAAAAAGAAAGGAAAACACCTTTTTTTTGGTCTGCAATCAATGGTAAGGATTTTCTAGCAAAAAACCTGGGGTGTTTTTTAATAAAAATTTGTTCTATGTTATTCATTATGATTTTGAACTTTTGAGATCCACCAAGTTGCTTTTACAAATTTAAGTGCTTTTCAGAGTATTATTATTTCGAATGAATGTCTTGATTTAGTCCATTGTCAGTGTTACCATTTAAGTTGAAAACAATTGAATTTAAATGAAATCAGCTGTATATAACTTTAGCTCACTTATCAAGTACATAGATGCTAGTTTCAGTATACCATGTTAGATTATTTTCTCTGAACACCAACATCTCATTGCTGAATAAGTTAATGAAAATCACACAAAAATGAGTAAGGAAACCTTGCCCCTCAGAAAAGCAGAAGGGGAGAATTATTTGTTGATTTTGCAACAAAAATCTTAAAATGTTTCAAGGAATGGTTTTAAAATGTGGCTTGCTTGTCTTTCCATATTCTGCATAATCAGTTGTTTGGAGTCATACATTTTCATAATTCCCACTTATTTCACTTATCTAAAAACTGTTTCTAGGCATTGAACTTTTTAGATTACTCATTAGATTTAAGAGGGAGAAGTAGGGTCGTTTCAGGTAAGGAAATCTGTTTTAAGTTTGCCTAGGAATTTACTGAATTCTTTTAAAGAACTTTTGTTTTTCATCAGTTTTATAGTTTGATATAAGAGCAATTTTACCAAAATTCATTTTTGTCAAGAGAGATGTTAAACAATATTTTTAAATGAGAGACCTACAGAAATGGTTTTGATTTCCCTAATGATCTTTAACAGTATGTAATTAGTAAGAACTTAACTCTTACGGCATGCCAAAAAGCTATTTCATACGTAACAAATTGATTATATCAGTAAACTTAGTTCTGCTTGAATGTGTTGAAGTGTGGTCCTTTAATCCAATAATTTATCTAAGAGCAAAAGCATTTATCTTCTGTGTATATAATTAGATTATTTTAGTATTGAGTGATGATTACAATACACTCAGGAGGCTTAGAGGTTTCCGTTGCAGTTCATTTCAGCATGGAGCCATTGAAGCAAAGTCTTTATCCTTTGAAATAAATGTGCATTAGGACAAATGTTCCATTTGGTTATTATAAAGCCAGTTAGATATGTATATAATGAAATGCATTTTCAGTAAGGAAAACAATACCATATTATTAAAACCTTATTAATGCCACAAAAGATAATTAAGCAGATTGTTAGCCCATTTTACTATACATTATAAGCTATAAAATTGAAATGAATATCCCTTTATAGGTTTTTTTTCAGAAAAGTTGAAAAAGAAAGATGATTTAGATTTAAAAGTGTTGTGTTTAGAATTTTCACTTGATGAAAATTTGACATAATAAAACCTAACGAAGTAATACAAAATTATGTTTAATATAAATGTGTTTATATATTTTAATTATAAAATATATTTTCTTGTATATATAATAGTACATAATGAAATAAAATATACAACGAGGAAAACTTCAATCATTTTAATCACTGAACAGTACACATTTTTAGGATTTTTTTATAGTTATGTACATCTACTCAGTGTAGTGATTATACAAAGTACAGTTAGAGATGAATGGGCATCACTTTGCCTTTGAATTGTCAAAAGAGAGAGTTTGTAAAGTCTTCCCTGGGCTTTTAATTAGTTCTTAACAGAATCCTTTTTTAAAAAACCAATTTCTAACTGGTATCACCTTCACCTGAAATTTTAATTTATTTTGGCAATATGTGACTTTTTACATTGACTTTATATAACATGACTTTTTTTTGCAGATAGCAAGTTAGTTTTCACTAAAGTAAAATAAAATAAAGTTAGCCTTTTAAATTTCTAAAATGCTTATTCTAATATAGGTCAATAATTATTAAAATCTTCTAAGTGTAAATTGATTTGAAAGAACTAATCAAATAATTTCAATTGATGGTGCCATTGTTCTGTAATAGTGAATCATACTGCCTAGTTTGAAGAAAGAAGATCTGTAGCATAATTCTTGGAGATTATCAGTAGCAAGTCAATTTGAAACTAGAAGATGAAAAGAACTCTTTTATTTTGGACATGAGTTATTCCAAAAGAGATAGAGTAAAATGTGCCAAGTTGGGGAGAAAAGGAAACGCATAATGGTGACCAATGCTTTAGTGTAATGCCTAAGATATCCGGTGGAGTTTGGCTGTGGTATTGTGGGACATTTTGCATTTTCTGAAATACCAGACCAGTTTTTGGAAGCACCTAGCAGCTCAATTCTTTTTTTAAATTTAAACTTACATTTTTCTTATATAAATCTCAATTAGGGAAAATATTCTAGCTGCTTTAATTATTTTTTGTCGAATCACTTATTATTAAGTTTGCCTTGTGCATGTATTAGTAGTATTAGTCTTCTGGCAAATTGCAGCAGTAAAAAACCAGAAGCTTATTTCAGTTCTGAATTTTCCTGTAAGAAAATCTTAATTGCTAATAGAGTATATGGGATCCCATTGTTCAGGGAAATGGCTACCACATGTGAAAAACAATTTTCTATGCTATGTGATTAGAGACTGACAAAAAATAAAAAGCTTAGATGAGATGAGTTGATTGTCCTAAGTATAAAGTAAATTATATATCTAATGATATCTACATTGTACTTTTTGGCCTTTAGCAACGTAGGGTTACTAAGTATCTTGTACATATTTTAAATTTTACTGTTTCAAAGGATGGATGAAATAAGGTCCCTTGAGGGTTTAATTTACCCTTAATTGGGTAAATTTTTTTAGTTTAGTTCAGTTTGAAATTTAACAGTTTTGTCAGATACCAAGGTTACTGAATTAATCTTAAACCTCTCTATTTTGCTCTTGGAACCTTTAGTTAATGATTTCATAGAAACATTTGTGCTATAATTTATACTCATAGTTCTACCTTTATAGATGTGGAAGTTGGATTATGTCTTTCCAGGGTCATGTAGGAATTTTGGACACTTGCCTTTAATCCTCAAATTGTCATTAATTTCTCCTTTTGCAGTCCATTTCTTTAGAATCTTTTAGGTCTAACCAGCTATCACAGGATGCAAAAAACTAACATCTATAAAAACAGGGTTACTCAAGGTAGAGGAGTCATCATTTTTCATCTCAAATATTTCTTCTTTACTTTGTGCCCCCTTTCCTCCAATAGATCTGTTAAGTCATTCTTAGTTAAATCATTCTTAGGAGCTCAGCTTTTACTAACTTTTCACTCAAAAAAAAAAAAAAATTCATACTTAAGGTCTAAGAGTTGAGACCATTTCATGAATATGTGAAAGGATGTGTTGTTATGCGATGAGGGGCAGGGCTAGCTAACCTCTCTTGGCACCTCCAGGAAACTACCCAGCTCTGCTGGGGGAGCTGCACACAGAAAAGGAAACAGTTACTACTCCACGGTGAGTAACCCTGTTTTCTCCTTATTTCACCTTCTGACTGTTTTCATTGATTTTTAAAAAAACTTGTGTGTCAGACATGGAAATAGTTCTTATGCTCCGAGTTAATTTTAAACCTAGCGGTATGTAAGATTCTCTTTACTTGGCAACCTTTTGTTCACATGGTAGAGTCAGAGCCAGCCTTTAATTTGTGTTTATAGCTATTGTTTATGCCCAGGATTCAACTGGATAACAGAACACAGAAATAGGCCAGTTGTCTGTTGTGAAACACTTGTTACCTTGAGGGAAAACAAAATCTGTTAGTGGCTTGGTTTTTATACCTTTTATGTTTGTTTTCATTTGGGAGGGGAGGGATTTGGAGCAGGGTAGGTTGTTCTTCCACTTACAGAAAGGGAGAATTATTGTTTGCAGTTGTTCCATGACAGTTCACCTAGCCTTCATTTGCATATTTGATTTGTATTGTATATTTTGTTTTTATGTTACTGGTCATTTCTTCCTTTTTCACCATCCTTTCTTTCCCACCAGTGATTATTTTCATCGTTCTACTCTAATCAAATCTAAAGAAGATTGCCATCTAGTGGTACAAATAGCATAGATGTAGAAAACGTACAAGTTTTTTGTTTTGTTTTGTTTTTAAAGTGGTACAGATATTAAACACATTTTGTTATAAATTAGGTGGCTTGGTGGTCCTATGTAGTTGCTATGAACCTGATTTAACTTGATTATTATTGTATACATGGTATTATTTGTAATATGTTGTGTTGAAATTATTTGTCATACTTTTATTTTTATATTACTGTTTGTAAAATGAACCAGTGATGAGTAGAATGAATTTCACTCGGGGTGGGGGAGTGATGATATTTTGTTTAAATTGTATATATTGCTACTATAGTGTTTAATCAGAATGCAGATCTATAATTGTTGATAGCACTTTAAGTCTACTCAGCTAAGATTATGTACATAACTAAAAGTTACAAGAGCAGATTTAAGTATCAGAGAGTACAGCCCAGCACACGTAGACTTAAAATGTGACCACAAAGAGATACAATCATAAAGTCTTACTTGGGTAATGGATAGACATTTCTTTTAGAAAATTATTCTTCTGAAGATCAGAAGAAATATTTAGTTATAAATATGTATTTATACTCAATGAGAAGCATTTGGTGTAAAAGGTGTCAATACAATCAGAGTTTAATTAATTTGTTAGATAAGAAGAGATCAATTAAAGCTGAATCTTAGATAAATAAGCATAAAAGAAACTTGAGATGGATAAGAACAAATAAAGTAAAGCTGAACTATATGTCTAAACAGATGCCTTCTATACTCTTGAGATGTGTAAGATGTGTTTTAGTTCAGGTTTTAAAAGTAAAAGCCTAAGCCATTTTAATTTAAATCTATTACTTAATATTTTAAAAGCCCACACAGGTTGATATGTTTCTAAATAATTGTAATAAGTGATAGTACTTCATCAACTTTTCTGATAGGGAAACAATTCAGAGTGACACATGGATTTTTAGAATTAGCATCATGGTTCTTAGATGAGATTTGTTATTAAATGTAGTTATAGTGTGATTGGTGTTATTAGAGTCAGAAAGGCATATAAGAAAAACATTTCAAATTCCCAACTGATAGCCTTTTGTTTGCTTGTTGGTTTGTTTGATATAGTAAAAAAATTTTCGGGATAGCTTACTATAGTGATTGCTTTTTAAAATGTCATTTGTTAAGAGTAATTTTGTGACAATAATTAAAATGCATGCTTGGTTCAGTACTGTGTGGTACTAGGTATGGACGGGGTGAGGTACAGTTGTATTCCTACTTTAGGAAACAACTTATGTTTATAGCAGCAGTGAGGGGACATGTACTCTCATGTGATAGCTTGTGGCCAAGTACTTCCCCATGCTTTACCAGGGAAGGTGGAGGGGGGTGGGTAACAGTCTTTCGCCTAACGCTTGTTACTATGTGAGCACAGCCTTTTCTCTTTCTTGGTCAAATCTAATTTCAGTAAAGTTATTGGACTTCCCTTGAAATTCAGTGTGAAAGAATCTGATTTTATTTTTTAATGACTGGACTCTGGATACATACATATTTTTCAATCATACATAATTTTACAGAATGTTCAAGTTTGCAAGCTGTTGCCGAAAGTTGAAACTTTATGGAATGAAAACCAGATTTTAAGAAGAATTTGAATTTGAAATTCTTGAAATTCTCTGAAAAGCAAATTAGCATTTTATATTATGAAATATTACCATTCTTTGTTTATATTCTGTAGGCTTGGTTTTGAAACTTGGGACAGTACTGTTGCCATCCACATTATGGCAAGGAACATAGTTAAATAATTGGCATTTTAGTCATCTTAATGTTATTACCCATTTAGATAAATTCCAGAATTCATAACAACCAAATATTAGGGTAGAGATAACTTAATTAATTCAACTTAAAAAAATACAGTACGGGGGAGGGGTATGTTGATTTCAAAATAGTGTTTTCTTCATTACAAGTGTTGTGTAGGTCATGAATTATGAGCAATAATTATAAATTTTCTATTTATTACTAATTAGCCTTGTATAGGATATGCTTACCCCATGTTTCCTTGGCATTTGTGCCTGTCTTCCTTTTCTTAGAAAGTATTATCGCTTTGTTTGTAAAAAGTTATTGAATTGAATCTCATATTTTGAAATAAAGTCTATTTATTTTTCATTAAAGAAAATTTAGATTTCAGATATAAATGTTCATATTCCCCAGCAGAATCTGTCCATACATACCTAAAAAATGACTTTTAATGTAGTATTTTTACATCTGAACATCTTCAAAAGTAGTGGCATTTTACTGCAGATGTCAGGAGAGATCAGTTTAGCTGGTTTTAAGAGGAGGGGTAATGATTATCTAAAGAAGCGTGTCTGCTGTATATTCTACAGTAAAATTTGATGGTGATTTTTTTTGGTGTCTAGTTTTAACCTTTATTATAACATTGTAAAGCTGACTTTTCCTTGTATAAATGTTTAACATCAGATTTAAGCTTTTACATTTGAGTATTGAATATCAGTGTTATGTTCATTTGGGCAGTAAATTTCCCCCCCCAAAGTCATTACATTTAATTAACATTTTTTTTAAAGATGAATAACACTGTCCTTACTGAAACAGATAGAGCATTAATCTTCAGAAAGCTAGAGTAAAGAATTGAAGTACTGAAGATGAGAGATCTGTGTTTGTTAAAGATCATCATTTAAACATTCTAGCAATGACACTTTTCCCTTTAAGCCTCCTTATTGGTATTATTAATAAATACAAGCATTCTTGTTTTTATACAGGGTACCGAGTATGGTGTCCTTGGAAGAGACAAAGTTGTATACTGGACTTGAATATGGTATGTGAATCCTAATCTGAGTAAATCTGTATGGACTGTTTTCATCAGTTACTGTACAAGGGTTAAAATGGGATAATTTTGTAGTTACAGTTTTTCTAGTCTCTTTTTTATATGTAGAATGAATATTAATTACTTAATATTATCTTTGATTTTTCTGGAGAAAGTGTGTAATTATTATATAAAGAATAGCCAGTAAAAGATAGATGCTTTCTATGTGCAAAGGCAGACTTTTCATATATTGTAATGCTCATTTATGGTTAGAATTGTTATAGAACTGTTGTATTATACTTGATGTAAACGCTTACATATTCTAACTATCTTTATAGTATCTTTCTATCATAGTGAGTTAAATTTTATATAAATACTTATGTACAACATTTTGTGTTAATTTAATGTTCTGAATCTAACATTAATAGAAATTTAGCACACTTCTTTATTGCTGGATTAACATCGGAGTTCATTGCATACATTAATTAGGTGTAGTTTGTTTGTTTGATTTGGGTCACCACAACTAATTAGAGAATCCTATGCATTTATGGCCTCTAATTAGAGGATAGAGCCTTTGAAATATTGGCAGAGATAGTTTTATCTCCCTCCTCCTTGCCTGCCTAATAAAGTTTTGTAAGCAGGTTCTTATAAATGTGAAGGTTTTAAAAGTTATTCTGTATCATGCCAAGCTACTAACCAACTATGATAAAGACAGACCCATTTGGTTTTTCTTTGTTTTTTTTTTGTTTGTTTATTTATTTTGTTTTAATTTTTATTGGGGGTATAGTTGATTTACAATGTTGTGTTAGTTTCAGGTGTACAGCAAAGTGAATCTGTTATACATATAAATATATCTCCACTCTTTTTTAGATTCTTTTCCCATATACAGACCCATTTGTTTTTTTCCTGGATACGTTATCTCTTCTTGATATAACTGTTTTGATATAAACTTCAAAGCTCTGGTCAGCATTCAGTGTGTAAAATGCTTTCTCTCATTTTTTTAAAAATAGATCTATCCAGAGAGAACCACCGAGAAACAATTGCTAGGGTCATAAGGAAACTTCTTAGTAAGTACAAATATGTATTTAATTTATGTTTATTAATAAATATTTAGAAATTTTATTTTATAGCATGTGTGCTTTTACTTAACCATTTTAAAATTCTAAATGGTGAGAATATCAGGCAGTGGTTTTTTTTGGTTCGTTTGTTTTTTGCTCTTCTTCCTTAACTAGTATATCAGGAGTCCTATAGTAATTTAAAATATTTTAACCAAAATTCTTTTCCTCCTATTATAGACCACATACTTAATAATTCAGAAGATGATACCAAGTCCTTGTTTCTTATCATAAAGGTACAGTTGTCATTTAACAGTTGCATAATTGTTAATATGACCGGGTTTGACTTGACGACTCATAAATATAAAATTTGCAATTCTTTGATGCAGATTACTGGAGACCTTTTGCAATTCCAAGGATCTCACAAGCATGAATTTGACTCTCGTTGGAAAAGCTTTAACCTAGTAAAGAAATCAATGGAAAATCGGGTCAGTATTTTCACCTAAAGCTGAATTTTTTTTTAAAGGTGTATAATATTGATATAACCACCTGATTTAGCAATTATTTGCCATACAGAGGAAGTTCCCTATAAGTAAAAATAGTAGATTTTCAAATATTATATGATGGTATAATCAAAAGGATCCTAGAAAAAATGTACTTCCCTGAGACAAACTCTTCTGTCGATTTCCATGGTAGTCTCTGGACTCTCAATGGCAATTTCAGGTCTGATAACTTGGCAACAGCTTTCTTACCATGTAAGAAACTGAAGGAGTAAAAGTAGGTTGTCCACAGGCATGACTTTAAAGCATTGCATTTTATGTAATCTTATGTTATATTTGGTCTCCAAGAGAAGTCAATACAAGCTTCCCTGGGAGCCTGGAAGAAAGTATACTTAAGTCAGCCATTTGATGTTCATAGCAGTGTTCTTCTATAGGAGACTTTTGTTGAAATTGAGTCTGAAAAGGTTATATGAGTTCATTGTTTAGGCACAGGGTGCTACATATTTTAGACAAAGGGAATGGCATGTGACAGGGCAGGGAGATGTACAAACATGGCATGCTTTAGCAAACAGTGTTTGTAGGGAAGAGTGGCAGGAGGTAAACTAGGTCATTTCTAGTTTTGCCCAAGAAAATGCTTCAGTTTTACATTCAGCAACGGGGGAGTCATTAGAAGTTCTTAAGTAGATCTGATGTAAATGTTGGAAAGATCAGTATTCAATTCAGTGAATTTTGAAAAGCTCTGCCATCGCTGTGAACAATAAGCAGTAGGCGATTGAGACTGGAAGCCGGGAGGCTTTAGTTAAACTATTATAATAGTTCAGATGGGAAAGCACAGCCTGAATCCAGTCACTGGCATTGGGGTGGAGATAAGGTGTTTTTAAAAGAAGATGGAATTGTGGGGACTTGATGACTAATGAGATACAGGTGTGAAAGAGGAACAGTCTGAGTTCCAGACATCTGCCTTTAGTGACTGGGTAGAACATTGGGGGTGGGGGAGAGCTTAAAAGATAATTTTTACAAAAATAAAAAATGTTATATTCTGTAGTAAACATACACAACTACCCAGAAAGGCTGTTTATAAATTTAATAGAGTAAAGCAGTTTTCTTAGTGGGCTGTTTTTGTATTTTTAGTATTTGACTGAATAAAAGTCTGATGATTTTAGAATAAATGAAATACCTTCAGTACCCATCAGCCCATCCTGTACCTTCTTTGAACTAATTTTTTGTTAAGGGGTTCAGGGGAACCATTGTTGAAGTCATTTAGGGAAAATGTTGAAGTGTTTGCTACTGTTTTTCAGCTCCATGGGAAAAAGCAACACATCAGAGCGCTATTGATTGACAGAGTAATGTTGCAGCATGAGGTAAATAGCTTTTTAAAATCATGATGCCTTTTTTTTTGTCTTGCCGTGCTGCACAGCTTGCGGGATCTCAGGTTCCCAACCAGGGATTAAACCCAGGCCACAGCAGTGAAAGCCCGGAATCCTAACCACTAGCCACCAGGGAACTCCTCACAGTGACTTTTTTAAATGACAGTTTTTCAAATAAATATTTAATTATTGGTGTTACTTCATAATTAAATGAACTTTTAGTAAAAAACTTTGAGATTTGATTTACACTGTTTTTTTTTTTTTTTTTGCAGCTACGAACACTAACTGTTGAGGGTTGTGAATACAAAAAGGTACATCAGGATATGATTAGAGATCTTCTTCGTTTATCTACAAGTTCATACAGTCAGGTAAGGCTAGTCCAAACAGTCTGGGCATGCCCCCTCTCACCCATTTTGTAACACGCAATCTAAAGTATCCCCATTTTAACAAGGGAATTTAAATAATTTATTGGCAAAGAAAATTTACATTTTAAATGACATACATTCAAACTAATCTTGCTTCTCTTTTTAAAATAATGTTTATTTTTGCTGTTTGTAATTGCTTCTCAAATTTTTTTTAAAAATATATAACTAACGTTGGTAGATAGTGCTAGTGTAATGTTGATGCCACTTAAATTAAATCACATTATGAAGGCCTGTCTGTGACGGCCATATAATTCTTCCTAGGCATTCTGCTTGAGTTCAGGAAGCTGATACCATGTGAATTGTGGGGTCCCTCCTTTCAGGTAGCATAAGACCAAAAATTTATCTCTAAACACAGAGAACTGGGAAAAGTAAAGAGATTCATGTACAGCCAATGATTCTGTCTTTATAAAATAGTGTAAATTAGGAAACCAATCTAACCCAGAGATTTTGCCTAAAGTATTATTTTAAAAAGTTTGAAATATGTACAGTGTATTGCTTTTATTCATTACTATTTAACTAGTTCATGGATTATAAATTTATACTGAATCTTTTGCTTGGGTTAAAAATATGTGGCCTAGGGCTTCCCTGGTGGCGCAGTGGTTGAGAGTCCACCTGCCGATGCAGGGGACACGGGTTCGTGCCCTGGTCCGGGAAGATCCCACATGCCGCGGAGCGTCTGGGCCCGTGAGCCATGGCCGCTGAACCTGCACGTCCGGAGCCTGTACTCCACAACAGGAGAGGCCACAACAGTGAGAGGCCCTCGTACTGCAAAAAAAAAAATATGTGGCCTATACTTGAGGCTTGCATTGAAAAGGTTAAGTTGTTCTGTGTTTTGGAAAGTCTTTGATTTTCCTTGTGTAGACACAAGAGAAAATCTGACCCTTCTCATTAAGAGTAACTCAGAATAAAAAGTTTAAGTCTGCTGATTATGTTACTGAACAAATGCATATCAGTTCCATTCAGTCTCTCCTTTATCAAAAGGATATTTGAACCAGTGTAACTTTTTTTTTTTTTTTTGGCTTTGTTGTTGCTCGCGGGCTTTCTCTAGTTGCAGCGAGTGGGGGCTACTCTTTGTTGGGGTGTGCGGGCTTCTCGTTGCAGTGGCTCTTGTTGCAGAGCATGGGCTCTAGATGTGCAGGCCTCAGTAGTTGTGGCACGTGGGTTCAGTAGTTGTGGCACATGGGCTTAGTTGCTCCACGGCATGTGGCATTTTCCCAGACCAGGGATCGAACCCGTGTCCCCTGCATTGGCAGGAGGATTCTTAACCACTGCGCCACTAGGGAAGTCCCTGAACCAGTGTAACTTAAACCATGGATATGGTTGGTGGTAATTTGCTTTCCTTCTGATAAAAAGATTATCATTTACTCATTTTTGTTAAGTTATGTGCTTTGTTATATTTTTCTGTTATTACGAAAACATTTAAATTACCACTGCTTTGTTTTAATGATTCATTTAGAAATTTTTTTGTAGTTTGTCTACCATTTAATAAAAGTCATCTGTTAATAACTGTTTCTTTAGGTCAGAAATAAGGCCCAGCAAACATTTTTTTCTGCCTTGGGAGCATATAACTTCTGTTGCAGAGATATCATTCCCCTGGTTTTGGAGTTCTTACGGCCTGATAGGCAAGATGTCACGCAACAGCAGTTCAAGGTATAGGGTTTTTTGTTTTGTTTTACTACGAAATTTTTCAAACGTAGAGAAAAGTTGAAAGAATTTCACAGTAATGGAATTGCTGACCCCCAAGGCAGATATGTAATTCAAGAATGTTGTAGAGGATCTAACTCATTGGGTGATATGTTGTCGACCTTGTGGAGAGCAGTTTAAATGGACAAAATCAGACAAGTCAAGTAAGCTTAAAATTGGAAACTGTCTATTAGGTCAGTAAAATTGAAGTTACAGTGATCTTATAAGAACTGTAAAGAGGATTAGAGCCCAGGGTGGTTAGGAAGTCAGATTGGAATTGTTCAGGTGAATATTCAGGAAATAAAATGTTTTGGTACTAATAGCTCTTTTCATTAAAATGGGGTACCTTAGAAAGAGGTACCTACTGTCATCAGAATCATTCTGATTGATTGAGCTCCTGTGAGTAAAAAGTACACAGTATAATTAAGTAACCTAGTTTTTATATACTTAGAGAAATACTTGGCAACCAGATTTAACCACAATTTTTAAAATTATTTTGTATGTTATACCCTAAAATGCTAAGAGTGACACATTTCACAGCCTTTATAAATGTAGTAGAGGAGAATCAGAATGGAAGCTATGTCCGTAAAAGCAATATCTTCACATTTCTATATTACCTCATTAATAGCCATTCTTTGAGCTAACCCTCTGTTAGATGACTTAGAGAAAATATTACTGGATTGCACTTAAGTGTCAAATTCAGGTTTCTGAAAGTAACGTGTTGAATGTGGGGACCTATTTTATAACCAGTACCAGGCATTTAAATAATCAGTGTTTAGTAAATTTGAAAACAACATGTAAGTGAGTTGGCTACAACTAAACAGTGCCTCTTGTTTCCCATATTGATCATTTTTTCCTGCAGGGTGCCTTGTATTGTCTCCTTGGAAATCACAGCGGTGTATGCTTGGCAAACCTTCATGATTGGGACTGTATTGTACAGACTTGGCCAGCAATTGTTTCTTCTGGGCTTAGCAAAGCAATGTCCCTGGAAAAGCCATCAATAGTGAGGCTGTTTGATGATCTTGCAGAAAAGATTCATCGGCAATATGAAACAATTGGTTTGGACTTCACAGTAAGCAAAATCATTTTTTTAATTCAAATTTTAGTGCAAACACTGCCTTGTCAAAATGCTATTATTTTCTTGTGTTTTTTTAGTAATCATATTCTTGGCATTTGATTCTAATTTTTTTTTAAAGCATTTGTATTCTGTTTCCTTTTACTGCTTTAGTGATCATTACTATAGATGGCAGGGTAGAGTAGGAAGCTGGAGCATGGCCAGGAGAGAACTAGGTGGTTTTCTACCAAGAGGCCACAAAGTGTTATTACATTGTTGCATTTACCATTATCCCCTGTATGTCTGCAGCCTCATTTTTCAAAGAGTTGGTTATATTTTAGGAGGTCAGTTCTACTAGTCAAAGTCACAGAAGATTGACCACAGGGTTCCATAATTTATAGTGAAGATTAAAATTGGATGATTTGACAAATGAAAAGGTAAATATCAGGTTCAGTGGAGCTCAAATGGGGAGAGATAGCAGATCATCATCCAAGAATTTTCAAACTCCTATTTACACACCCATCAGAATTGGAGATGGGTAGAAGACGTGTGAGTGTGGTTGAATCCCCCTCTTTTCTGCAGTATTATTTTTGACGTCCATACTCAGTTGTTTTTTTTGTTGTTGTTTTTTGTTTTTTTGCGGTACGCGGGCCTCTCACCACCGTGGCCCCTCCCGTTGTGGAGCACAGGCTCCGAACTCGCAGGCCCAGCAGCCATGGCCCACGGGCCCAGCCGCTCCGAGGCATGTGGGATCCTCCCGGACCAGGGCATGAACCCGTGTCCCCTGCATCGGCAGGCGGACTCTCAACCACTGCGCCACCAGGGAATCCCCATACTCAGTTTTAAAAACCACTGCGCCACCAGGGAAGCCCCATACTCAGTTTTAAAAACCACTGCTCTAAATGTATTCCTTTTCTGCAAAACATACTCTTGCTATTTGTAACTGTTGTTAGATTATGCTTTCTTCTTTAAAATTTTTTAAAAATTGACATGTAATTCACATACCAAAAAATTCACCTTTTTAACACAACAGTTGTGTGCTGTTATATACTATTGTGAATATATATATATATATTCACAATAGTATATTCTCAGGCTTGTACAACCATCACTACTCTAATTCTAGAACACTGTAATTACTCAGAAAAAGAAACCCTGTACCCAATAATTTTTTTAAATTAGTTTCTATTGGAGTATAATTGCTTTACCTGTATCCAATAATAATTGCTTCCCATTCATTCCCCCATACCCCTAGCCCCTGGAAACCACTAATCTACCTTTTTTCTCTGTGAATTTGCCTATTATGGACATTTCATCTAAATGGAATTATACAGTTTGTGGCCTTTGGTATCTGGCTTCTGTCACTCAGTATATTGTTGTGAAGATTCATCCGTGGTATTTCAGTACTTCATTTTCCTCCCTGGCTTTTCTTTTTAATAAGATTCCAAAGTCATGTGTCGGAATAGCAGAATTACTTCAACAATCAAAAAACCCGTCTATCAAACAGATAATGCTTAGCTCAGAAGAAATTAAAGAAGGACTTAGACGCCAACAAGAAAGGAATGCTGATGCCCTAAGGTAATTATGAATGCCTACTTATCGTGACATATAACTTTATAGATAGTAGGTTTTAAATATCTCTAAAATATAGATGCACTGTAACTACCTAATGAAATTTACACATTGATTCTGAAGAGATACCAAAATGTTAAGAGGTAATTATTGTGAAGATCTCTGATTGTCACTTTCAGCTATGGAGGTAGAAAACACCATCTCACAATAAAGTTATCTTTTTTATTTATTTATTTATTTTATTTGGTTGCACTGGGTCTTAGTTGTGGCAGGTGGGCTCCTTAGTTGCAGCTCAAGGGCCCCTTAGTTGCAGCACACGGGCTCCTTAGTTGTGGCATGCGAACTCTTAGTCGCAGTATGCATGTGGGATCTAGTTCCCTGACCAGGGATCAAACCTGGGCCCCCTGCATTGGGAGCGCGGAGTCTTATCCACTGCACCACCAGAGAAGTCCCTAAAGTTATCTTAATATCATATGTTTTTTTCAACATGAATTGATTTTTCTTGTAGTACACATATCCCACTCATTAAATCTTAAATTCAAGTTCAACACGTTTGTCTCTTCATATCTCTTATAATAACTTATTGATCGATAACATTTATACAAATTTGTTACTAGGATATTAGTAAACTGCCTTTAGATTTTTGGGACCAAAACACTTCAATGGTAACACTGAAGCAGGAGCCTTCCTAACTTTATTTTTTTCTTTGCCTTATGAATATGCTTATTAATTTTTTTCTAACAGTTCTATATAAATAATAAACTTTATAGCCTACCTCATGTATACCTGGGTTGTTATATAGGTAGACCACTCCTAACCAGTTGATTACTACTCACAAATTTACTTTTGAATGTCCACTCAGGAATGGTTGAGTTGCTCAGTGTACTTAGCACTTTTTTTTTTTTCCTCTGCCTTTCATTTTCTTTTCCCAGGGTTACGCATCTGCTTTCACTCTGGCTTTCTTCTCATCAGACCCTTTATAGTCTGGTGATGAGAAGAGGAGGGTGAATTTGGCCGGAATTTGAATTTATATTACATTATTTGATGTTCATCTTAGTTTTGTTTTGTTTTGTTTTGTTTTTGTGGTGTGCGGGCCTCTCACTCTTGGGGCTTCTCCCGTTGCGGAGCACAGGCTCCGGACGCGCAGGCTCAGCGGCTATGGTTCATGGGCCTAGCAGCTCCACGGCATGTGGGATCTTCCCAGACCGGGGCACGAATCCGTGTCCCCTGCATCGACAGGTGGACTCTCAACCACTGTGCCACAAGGGGAGCCCCATCTTAGTATTGTATTAAAACAATACCTTACCTGAATTTTTTTTTTTTTTAAGGAACTATGAAAATTTGATAAACACTTTGCTAGATGGTGTGGAGCAGAGAAATTTGTAAGTGCAAAAATATATTTTTTTAATTCTCAAACTTTTATCTTCAGTATTATAGGAGGTTTCTACCCTGAAGGCCATGAATGACTGTCAGAAAAAGTTGTAGTCTGATTCACGAGTTTAGAAAGTATGGGGCTGATGATAGGAGCAGTATTTTTCAATATACCTATTTTGATTCTTGGGAAACTTAAAATTATAATGTTTCAAATACAGGGTTGTTTTTTTAAAGTGATTTTATGAATGATGTGTTTTGTGATTTCCCCCCTCCGCCCCTTTTCAGGCCCTGGAAATTTGAACATATAGGCATTGGGCTTTTGTCTCTACTTTTGAGAGATGACCGAGTGTTACCGCTTCGTGCCATACGTTTTTTTGTTGAGAATCTCAACCACGATGCAATTGTAGTTCGAAAGGTAGATACTTTATTTTAGCTATAATCTTTGGTTTGAAAATTCTTGCCTCACCTGATATCTTGAAGTGTATTGATTTGAAATCTACCTCTATTGGTTCCGAGATGATAGTAATTCATCCAACAAATATATGAGGAGGTGTTCAGGTACTGTGCATTTCAACACTGGAGATGTAGCGGGGAACATGTTTATAAGTTAATTGGAAAGATTGACTTTAAAAAATTAATTACAGTTATAACATGTTACAGGAAGGGAAACGTATCTGAGTGATACAACTAGTTGGTTTTAACTTGAAAACTGTTAGAGGTAGGGTACAAGACGGGGCTGACCTGACCTGGCACATTGAGAAAAGACCCTTAGGAAGAAATGTTTAGGCTGAGATAGGAAGAATGAGCAGGAATTGGTTTAACAAAGAAATGATAAAAGTGTTTTAGGTAGAGACTAGCATGGATGAAGGTTTAAGAGTAAGAACTGCAACTGACTCAGTCCAAGTCAGAGTTAGCCCTCATGTGGCTGTGCTGGCAGATGTCAGTGGGTGAGGTATTTCTCTGCTTTGGAAAGAAACAGAACCCAGCTTCTGCTTTTGATCAAGGGAGCAACCATTTGAGACGTTTAAAATTTTGATATATGTACCTTACCTGCTTCTTTTTTAGATGGCAATATCAGCTGTTGCTGGTATTCTTAAGCAGCTAAAAAGAACCCACAAAAAGCTGATCATCAATCCGTATGAAATCAGTAAGTGCTATCAAACGTAATGAGCGGTGCTTCTCAGTCAAACTTGGAAAGTTTCTTTGAAATGTATAAATTACAGTTCTTGATGTCAAGTATTTTTCTATACAAAGTATAGAAGTATAGGAAGATTTTAATACGAAGTGTGAAATAATATTATAAAGGGAAAACAGTTGACCTAGTAAAAACTAGTGATAGCAAGTATTTATAAAAATAGATGGCTGTTTATGTCTTTATAATACATAAAATGTGTAGCTTTATGTCTTTATAATACATAAAATATGTAGTTTTTACACACTCTGGGTACACATGTCATCTACTTACTTATCTCGTCAGCTAAGCAATTATACTAGTTATTTATCAAACTGTATTTCAAAGGCTTAAAATACCATTACCATTTAATTCATCAATATATTAAGTGTTTCTTCCTCAGTAGTAGGATTAGGGGCAAGATTAATTTGATTTTGGAGGGAGAAAAACATCATTTTTATTACTTTGGCTATCATTTTTTTTTATCTCTGATAACTCCTGAGATATTCAAACAGCTGTCTTCAGTTTACCCGCAGCCCCATTTTGGGAGGGAGTGTAGCTGTGCACCAACTACCACCTTTATTTTGGAACACTATAAAATGGTGTTAACTAAATGTGGGAAAGACTTTCATTTCATTATACTCTCTACTACTAATCTTGTTTTACCCTCACTTGAAACACATGTTTGTAGGTCTCATATTAAATGAATATTTAATGGTCCCAAAAAACAAGTGTGTGTAGGTGCATGTGTACGTGTGTGTGAGTGTGTGTGTGTGTGTGTGTGTGTGTGTAAAGAGAGAGAATGTCAAAGTGTACACATGGTGAAATGTTAAAATTGGGGGCATCTGGTTGAAGAGAGTATATGGGAATTTGTTGAGTTCTGTAATTAATTAATTCAAACCTAAAAAGTTTGAACAAAATTAATCCTTTTAATTTTGGTAAAAGGGATGAAGTATGGATCAAACTTGACTTTCTCCCCTCAAATAACTATCCCAACACCATTTAGTGGATAATCCCATCTTTCCTTCTCTGATGTGAAATGCCTCATATGTATGTGCTTTTGCCTTGAGCGAATTTTAACAGAGTCTTGTTATGAAGATAAACTCACACTAGCACTATTTGAGAATAATTATTGCACAGTTATTTTGAAATTCATGAAATGTAATTGTCTTTTCCTTAGGTGGATATCCTAAACCCACCCAAATTGTTGCTGGTGATAGACCCGATAATCATTGGTTGCATTATGATAGCAAAAGTATACCAAGAACTAAAAAAGAATGGGAGTCAAGTTGCTTTGTGGAAAAAACTCACTGGGGATACTACACCTGGCCACAGTAAGTTGCAACTTGCCATGCACCTTATTATTAAACAACTTATCTTTGATATAATTTGTTTTATCATCTGGATTTCTAGGGAGGTTCTGAGGCAGTTGAAGCAGTTAGAGGTACTTTGTCACCAGAGATACACAATCTCTAGCTTTTTCCGTCTTCCCTCTTCCTCTTTTTCTTTGTTCTTGCCAGTGCTATGCCTCATCCTGCCTCTTTCCTTGTCTTTCCACTGAAACCCTTAGACTTCCTTAGTCCACCATTATACATCTAAGGAGTTTGTTAATAGTTGCTCTAAGTTATATTCCTACCTATTAATACTACACATGTCTAAACCAGCCCCAAGAAATACTTATTTGTCTCTTATTGACACCAATAATGTATGTCATTAGGATGCAATGACCTAAGATTTTTAAGGTGGAAGACTGAATGATACGCTCGTAACCCACAACTTAGCATCTCATTAGAGTTCATTAGAAGTGCCTTCTAATGCTTTCTATCCAAGAAGCTCTAATGTTGTTTCCTATGTGTATTACAAATATAAACTCTTACTGTGTAGGAATATGGTTGTTTATGCTGGTGTGGAAGAGCAGCCTAAGCTGGGCAGAAGCAGGGAGGATTTGACAGAGGTAAGCATTTAATTTCACCACGTGTAAACACTTACCTGGTTCAGATGCATCTTACTTTTGGCCCCTGATTTATATTTCAAACTAAGTTCATGGTTTTTTTTCCCCCAATTTGTGTATTGCAGCATAATAAGTATTGGTAGATGTGCGCTCCCTTATTCCCCCCAACCGTCCCGCCTTCTGTTAGGACCAGTTAGCACAAGTCTTCTATATCTAAGGTCACTCCCAAGTTACTACCTACTTAGCACTCGGGTACTGGCTTTAATTTTTTTATTGCGTATAAATGATGGATACTCAGTAAATAGATGTTTGTAAATTTAAATTGGAACTTCTTAGTCTTTGTAGAACTTCTTTATCATTTTGAAAGTTGGTGAAGGGCTTTTAGGTTTATGTCTTCCTTAATTAAGTTAATGTTGTAGCTTTTATTTTCTAATTCTGAGCAAAGTTTACCTTTTAACTGCTGATATTTTATAAATATGGAAATAATTTGCTGGGGTTTGGTTTGCAGTTTGGAGGATTTTCCTAATTTGCACAAAAATTGGCACAATAGCATTAAGTCTTCATTTCTCAAGCAGAACATTTTTGGTTTTATTTCTCAGTTTGAGAAGTGGAATCCAAACTTGAAGAGCTGAAGGAAAACTTTTAGCTATTCTTAGGATTTAGCATTTTTAGGAGGCAATATTATTTTGGTTCCAGAAAGGCTCTATGAGAACTAAAAATTCTTTAGAATAGAACAAAAATAAAAACTTACTGTTGAGTTTCAAATCTTTATGGTTGAATTTTAATGTTTTCAGAATCATGTTTTTAAATAGATTTTAATCCCTGAATGTTGTTCTTTTTTTTAACTTTACAGGCAGAACAGATTATATTTGATCATTTTTCTGATCCTAAATTTGTGGAACAGTTAATTACTTTTCTATCTTTAGAAGACAGAAAAGGAAAAGATAAATTTAATCCTCGACGTTTTTGCCTCTTTAAGGTAACTATGTTATTTACATACCCTTTTCATAAAGCTTAGTGACTGTCAATTTGTAGGTTCATAAGTTTTAAAGTATTTGTTCAAAGTTTGAGTTTAGTCATCTGTTATCTTTATCTAAAATGACTCTGGAAGTAATGCCTATCATATTCATCTTGGCTTAAAGTCTAGGACTCAAAAAAACAAGCTTTTTAGTATTTATCTCTAATATTTGTAATTACCAGTAGAAGCAAAAGACCAAAACCCACAAGACTATGTGCATTTCATGTTTATTTGATTTTTTTTGAGGTGTGTGTGATATTTTTAAGGTTAGAAATTAATTTTTCTTTCACTGATCATATTTTAATATAATGTGGCAAATGACAGTGTTTTTACCATTTTAACTTACAGATATTGTTAAAACAGTTAAGTTCTATAGGGGAGAATATGGAGTTTTTTAAGCACAGTAGTAATAACAGCAAACAAATATAAGCATGTGATACTGGAGATGCTATTCGTTTGAGTACTAAAGAACTTTCTTATTTTTATTTGCGTAGGGTATATTCAGAAATTTTGATGATGCCTTCCTGCCAGTTCTGAAGCCCCATTTAGAACGTTTGGTTTCAGATTCACATGAGAGCACACAGCGATGTGTTGCAGAAATTATAGCTGGTTTAATCAGAGGCTCTAAACATTGGACATTTGAAAAGGTGATGTAATTTGTATAGTGCATTCCCTCTTAAAGCTGCATTATCCATTTATGCAACAATTCCCAACGCGTTAGGTATTAACACCTAGCTCAGTCCATCAGCCTCCGCCACCACTGTCCCTCTGCCAGCATTCCGGTGCCACCTCGGGCTGGCGGTCCTCAGGAGGGAGCAAGGCGACAGGTGGCCGGGCGGGCGGCTGATGGGGGCAGCGGCGGGGCGGACAGTGGTCCTATCTGCTTGTCTCGTCTCCATGGGGTTAGCCCGTGGTGCTGTGAGCTCTAAGGTGGACAGCAGGTTGTGTGTTTATCAGAACATATTCACGGCTGCGTCGAGGGCACACACATCTTTTAAAAAAAGAAAAAGATGTTAACACCTAAAATATGAAATGTTTAACTTTATATTGCTTTTGAGTATAGGTCACAAAGTCGTGGTCTGTAGGTGGCATTGAATGTCTTTTAAAATCTGAATTATTTTCTATCCTGTAAAAAGGATTTTAGTTTCTCTTGAGAAATGGGAAGATTGTGGAATACTGGCCCCGCATTGCTGCACTGTATCAGTTGGCTGGGGCTGTGCGTGGGTTTCTCCCTTCCTGAGGCACTCTCTAGCCTCTCATTAAATCTTTTCTCTTAGCCTCTGTGCTAATTTACATTACTCATTTGGTCTCGTAGATGGTTTGAGTTTGATAGCCTTGTTTTGAGTATCCGTGTTTTTAATTGTAAGATTAAATTTTACATATCCACCTTAAGGTTAGTTTCTTAGCAAGATGCACTAGACTGAAAATAACCTGGTAAAATGTCCAGAATGCCTGAGTAAAAGGTAGGCTGCCATTTTTCAAAGAAAAGATGCAAATATTGTTTCTGGTAAACTTAATTACACATACTTTTTAGGAGGATTATCAACACTTTTTAATATATTAATTTAGTTATACATATTCGAATCATGTATTAAAGTATTCGTTAGTTTGTAATATTGCCATTTTCCTGCTCACATATGAAACAATTTTATTTAAACGTGTCCATACATATCCTTGTCATCCTGTCTCTGTCATTTTTGAGTTACCTCATTTCTAGAACACGTCTCCTTTCCGTATAAGTTATTTAAGATATAGCTTGTTTTTTTCTTTGTATTCAGTGCCTAGTGCTACCACTGGAAATTTTATCCCAAGCCCTCTCTCCCCATTTGTCCTACATAGGTCCTTTTGACTAAAGTATAGTCCATGGACTTGCAGCTTGGGCATCACTTGGGAGCTTATTAGAAAAGTAGGATCCCAGGTCCCACCCTGATCTAATGAATCAGAATCTGCGTTTTATCAGGATCTCAAGGTGATTTGTGTTCTCACTAAACTGTGAGAAGCAGTTTAGTGTTTAGACACATATATATATATTCACAGTCTCTGTATAACTGAACACTTTTAAAATGCTATTTATAGTCATCCAAACTTGGAATTTAAAGGTTATACTTCAGGCTAATACTAAATTGTATTGAAAAGTCATTGCTTCCTATATTAGGATTCAATCAAGTGACCTCCATAAGCATGCAAAATACAGAGATGATTGAGGTTTTGTTTCAGCCCAGTGTACTATGTCAGTCCAACATTTAAAGAGAGAACTTTTTAACAGTATGAGAGATTTTGTAAGAAACCATATAAAGTGTCTCCTCTTTTCTGATTTTTGTTTTATTTTTTTGGAAAAAGATGGCCTTATTACCTGGATATGTATCATGGTAACATGGTGAAGTTACTTTCTTGGATTATTTGGGTCTTCTAAGAAATAAAGGAAGTATCAGGTTGTGTATTTGTATGTGTGTGTTTGCAGAAAGGGATAGTTGAAGAAAAATGTTCTGAGTATCATTAACTTTTTCCTGTGTATTTTGTTTTGAGTAGGTAGAGAAGCTTTCGGAGCTTTTGTGTCCTCTGCTTCGAACAGCATTGTCCAACATTACAGTAGAAACTTACAATGACTGGGGAACTTGTATAGCAACGTCCTGTGTAAGTTCATTTTTGTGTCTCACTGATCTATTCAAACTGTTTCATACCATGTCTCAAAATGTGTAAAATCTCATTATACCTCTTGAATCCTGAAATTTTATCATCTTACATGACTGGAGATGGTTCTGTTTAGCTTTTTACATAAGCCTTGAGTGATAACTCTTAAGTGATTGTTATACCTTCTCTGCCATGGTAATTGCATTTTTAGATTAAATGACAAGTCAAATCCTATATCTAGAAGTGTAACTTACATACAGTAAAAGCCAGATGAAACAAGGTTATAGGTATTATTTTTGACACCTTTTATGCCCAGGGCAGTTATACTTTGATTTAAGAGAGTCCATTTAGCTAACAATTTTCTCACTGTTAGTCTTTCTAACATGAGCTATAAGAATACATTTGGATTTGACTTGCCTATGAGTTTTAGTTTGATTTTCTTCCTCTATACTTATATTTATTTATATTTCTAAAATAATGATGTCTGATTTATTTGAAAAATTGTATGACCTCTGTTTTAATTGCTGCTGCTTTATCTTTTCAACACAGGAAAGCAGAGATCCCCGGAAACTTCACTGGCTTTTTGAGCTACTGTTGGAATCACCACTGAGTGGTGAAGGAGGATCCTTTGTAGATGCATGGTAAATAAGGAAGCTGATGAGGTTAACAAAAGGTTTTACAACAAAAGATAACATCTTTGTTCTTTATGTATAAGTAGAAGTGAAATGTCTGTACTCCTAAAGGCTACATAATGTAACACTGTCTTCTGGGAGATGACCATAGTTCAATTCAATACAACATATGAGTCTAAATACAGTTATTTCTCAATTGAGAACAAGTAGGAGAATTGGAGGCAGCCTGAGCAATTCAAACATAAAGTAGGTCCAGCCTACTCTGCTGTCACATCTTTTATATCAGGACTGCTTTTTTGTACCATGACAGTATTACTAACTTCTTTATCACATGTTCTAATTTTTCACTGTTTCCTATTAGGAAAGAAGATAGTAATCCTTTTAAGGAAAAATATACTTGGGCATAAGGAGCTACAAAAATTACTGAACAAGAGAACAAAATCTAGATAATCCTGTAACAAGAAGAATCATTTTTTTATTATTATTATTAATTAGTGAGGAAACTTCTGATGCTTAGAAATTAACTCAATGAGTATTCTAAAGTCAGTGTTTCCTTTGATTTTATAGCAGTGGATATGAAATGAGATACAGAGAAAATGATGTAGAAAAATTAATAAAATCTTCCTAAAGGTGCTATTCTAGATTGTTAGTTTGGAAATGAAACAATTTTAAGTGGAATACAAACATCATTAATCTATACTGTCAACATGTAAAAGCAGGACTTCCCTGGCGGTCCAGTGGTTAAGACTGCACTTCCACTGCAGGGGACACGGGTTTGATCCCTTGTCAGGGAACTAAGATCCCACATGCCACAGAAAAAAAAAAAAAAAAAACATGTAAAGGCAGAGAGGGGCACTAACACAACTCTACTGTGCTTTACTTTTAGTCGACTCTATGTCTTACAAGGTGGCCTTGCCCAGCAGGAGTGGAGAGTACCTGAGCTATTGCATAGACTACTGAAGTACTTGGAACCCAAACTCACCCAGGTTTACAAAAATGTCAGGGAAAGAATAGGGAGGTAGGTATTATTTTCTCTGTGGTGTGGTATACCTCTTGAGTTCTTTTTATCAAATTTTAATGTCTAGTAATACATACTGGTTATGTTACTGTTAAGTTTCATGATAACCTCTTCTTCAGATTTTGTTTTATATTGTATTGTGGGACATTAGACAAGAGTCTCTGAATGTAAAATAGAATGGTAGTGTGCTCACAAGCCAGTGGGGAGTAGTCGCCACACTGTAGTTTTTAATACCTCAGAATTGTGTGCACAGGCACAAGACCCTCTCTAGGGATTGTCTTGGGAAAATTTACTTTGGTTGGGTTATACTTTTGAACCTTAGTTTTATTGATAATGTGGGATCTCTTCTTATTATATGTATTTTATTTTACAGTGTGCTGACCTATATATTCATGATAGATGTTTCTTTGCCAAACACTGCACCAACAGCATCCCCTCGTGTCCCTGAGTTTACTGCTCGAATTCTAGATAAATTGAAACCCCTCATGGATGTAGATGAAGAAATTCAGAACCATGTTATGGAAGAAAATGGAATTGGTGAAGAAGATGAACGAACCCAGGGCATTAAACTCTTAAAAACTAGTGAGTGGCTAAACTTAGTAGAAACTCCCTCTAAAAACAGATATTTTAGATTATCCTATTGACTTCTCCCCCCTCCCCTTTTTATTATGGTAAAATGTACATAATATAAAATTTATAGCTGAGTGGCATCAAATATATTTACACTGTTATACAGCCATCACTTTCATCCATCTTTATACTCTTTTCATCTTGCAAAATGGAAATTCTGTACCTTAAACAATAACTCCTCATTCTCCCCTCCCTCAGCCCCTGGCAACCACCATTCTACTTTGTCTCTGTAATTTGTCTATTCTAGGTATCTCATATAAGGAGAATCATACAATATTTGTCCTTTTATGTCTGGCTTTTTTCACTTTGTGTAATGCTTTCAGTGTTTATCCATTCATCTGTTCATGGACATGCAGGTTGTTTACACCTTTTGACTATTGTGAATAATATTTCTATGAGTATTAATGTAGAAGTATGTTTGAGTCTCTGCTTTCAGTTCTTTTGGGTATTGAAAGCAGAATTGCTAGACCATGCGGTAATTCTATGTTTAATTTTTTGAGGAGCCACCAAGCTATTTTCCACAGTGGCCGCACCATTTTACATTCCAACCAGCAGTGCAGAGGGGTTCCAACTTTTCCACATTTTTGCCAACACCTTTTATGACTATAGCTCTCCTTATAGGTGTGAAGAAGGTATCTTGCGGTTTTAATTTGCATTTCCCTTATGACTAGTGGTTGAATATCTTTTCATTGGCTTATTTTCCATTTTTGTTTCTTCTCTGGAGAAATGTCAAGTTCTTTGCCCATTTTGAATTAGGTTGTTTTGTTGTCATTGAATTGTAGTTCTTTCTATATTCTGGATATCAGTCCCTTATCTGAAAATGATTTGCAAATATTTTCTCCCATTTTGACTCTCTTGATAGTGTCCTTTGATGCACAAAAGTTTTAATTTTAATGAAGTCTGATTTACCTCTTCTTTCTTTTGTTGCCTTTGCTTTTGGTGTCGTGTCTAAGAAATTGTTGACAAATCCAGTGTCATGAAGTTTGTCTCTTAAGTTTTCTTCTAAGAGTTTTATAGTTTTAGCACTTACATTTCAGTCTTCAGTCTACTTTGAGGTAATTTTTGTCCATGATATAAGATAAGGATCCAGCTTCTTTCTTTTGCTTGTGATACCCAGTTTCCCAGCATCGTTGGTTAAAAAGACTGTCGTTTTTTTCATTGAATAGTCTTGGCACTCTTGTTGAAAATTGACTGGCCATATGTGTGAGCATTTATTTCTGTGCTCTCTGGCCTATTCAGTTGGTCTCTATGTCTGTTCTTATGTCAGTACCACACTGTTTTGATTAATATAGCTTTGTATTAAGTTTTGAAATCTGCAATTGTGAGTCCTCCAACTTTTCTTTTTCAAAATTGTCTTGATTATTGGGGGTTCCCTGTTGTTTGTATATCTAAAACTTTTTCAAGGATTCTAAGTATAAACAACTAACTTAGTCATCAGTTTTGCTTTGTTAGGATTTTTGAAGGCTAGTTTTAATTTTTACTTTGTGTGAGTGTTTGTAGACCATTAATAATTTGCTGATTCATTCTTTGAGGGTGGCTTCAGTCCCCTAGATTAGTTGATACCATTTGTTATGGATCCTGTCACACTGCTGATCTAATTTGTGAAGTAACACAGACCTCTTTCTTTACATTGAAGAGCTATCAGAGTGGCTGACACTAGCATAGAATCACTCTACTTTGTAGTCTCTAACTGGATAGCAAAGACTGACTCTTTGTGTTTGTTTCCATAAAGTATTGAAATGGCTGATGGCAAGTGCGGGAAGATCCTTCTCTACAGCAGTCACTGAACAACTTCAGCTTCTACCTTTGTTTTTTAAGGTAAGTTTATGTCTGAAATTAAAAATGCATCCCCTTTTGACCTTCAAAAGGAATTTATAATTATCATCAGATGGTTGATAGGTTTTCAGACTGTGTATGATTTGTTTTCATCTCTGAAAGGTAGAATAGTCACAGGAAAATCATTAGGTGTTAGTGGTTAAATATTTGTTGAAATAATCTTTCTAATATTAGGTAAGAGTAGGTTCTTGACAGTTACATGAAAAGTCTAAAGACAGAACATTGTTTCAGTGAGAGCCAGTTTTCAAGTAATAGTTTAGGAAAATATTGATAGCTTTAAAAATAAAAAGCCACAATGACATTTTTGAATATAGCTATTTCTGACTTTTTAATTCAATGTATAATAAATTTGAAAATCAAAATGTTCAGTATATTGTATTTATTTTACATTGCTAAATGGCACTATATATAGTTGGTTCTAACAAATATTTGCAGGAAATAACTTGTGTCTGGTAATCATATTGAAGTATTATTTGATGCAAGATATAACCTGAGGTGGTTTTAATTATTCATCTCTCCAGCCAGTGGATAAAGCTAGTAAACTAAGATTATATAGTAGTTTCCAAAATTATAGTTGGTAGTGATGGCTGTGGTTGGTTGTGGTTAGGAAAACAGTCTGGTCTTATTGCAAATTGGGAAGGCTTGGCACAAACAGCACCACTACTTGACAATTATTGGTCAATACAGTTATTATTTAAGATAGAGGGCCCTTGTTACTGTTTATTTGCAAATGGCATGCTAAACTTTTCATCTGCCATGGTGTATTTTGTCTTTAGGAAATTTCAAAAAGATAACACTTATGGAAATTTTCAAAGGATTCACTACTAAAATACTTTTTAAAGTGCTCTGTAGGGCCTGATACCCATGGATACCTTTGGGATCTTTTGGGATATAAAAGGGGACAGTAGCCATTAGTGTATAGATAGGTCTTTGTTACTTGTAGGTCCTTGGTGTAGATATGGTTTGTCTTTAGGGCAGTGGTGCTTAAACTTTTTTCCACTACCACATACACAGTGGTATGGAACATGGTCTCATATGTTCGTAAATGGGTAATGTGCAATGAATGTTGGGATAGCTGGAGTTCCACCCTTTTTCTTCACTCAGAAAAAAGTCAGAAAGCAAATAGTATATGAGAATGAGGTTGATAGGATGATTTATTTGAATCCACTTGAAATTTGCAGAAAAATGTGTATCATTAGATTGCTGTACTGCATAATTTGCTAGTGACGGGCCTAACAGTTAACCTGAATATACAAATATTGAGGTTGAGAATCTCCTTTAGGCCTTCATGGTAAGTGGGATCTGGTATATGCAGGCATCAAATAGTTGGGGAAATGTGAGCACTACTGAATATATTTTAACTGTAATGAATTTTTATGTATGATGTCATTACAGGTTTTTAAAATAAGAGACTTTGTCTTTCAGAGATAAAAATAACTTTTTTGGGGGTGGGGCATGCTGTGTGGCTTGTGGGATCTTAGTTCCCTGACCAGGGGCTGAACCTGTGCCCCCTACACTGGAAGCACAGAGCCCTAACAACTGGACTGCCAGGGAATTCCCGAAAATAAAATATTTATGGATGAAATATGTCTGGGATTTGCTTCAAATAATTTAATTGGGGGATGGGGAACTACAGGGGAGCAAAAAAATGAAAGGATTAGCCATGAATTTGTCATTGTTGAAGAAGTGATTGATTCATGGGGATTCATTATACTATTCTCTAGTTTTATGTATGTTTGGATTTTTCTGTAGAAGTTGTTAAAATTAAAAATGTAATTTCTTTTATGTAAGGGTGCCTTTGTACTTATTGGCTGTTTTTCACTTTATGTCTGGTTTTTTTTTGTTGTTCTCTAGATTGCCCCAGTGGAAAATGACAATAGCTATGATGAACTGAAAAGAGATGCAAAGTTATGTTTATCACTAATGTCTCAGGGGTTGCTTTACCCTCATCAAGTGCCTTTGGTACTTCGGGTGCTAAAACAAGTAAGAGTGTATATCAAACACTTATATCTTTGGTTTACAATTCTAAGAATTTCACAAAGTCAGCTGAGGTACACACAACACCTGCATTCATTTTGAATCTTCTTTTAGTTTGAGAGGAGACATATGTTGACCAAAGAAACAGATTTAGAATCTGTACCTGGCTCTGCCACCGACTTCTTTGACACTGGGCAGGTCACTCAACCCTAAATTTTCTATATACGTAAAGAGCTAATTATTGAAGCACCTTGGATACAAAGTGCTTATGAGGGAGGGGGTGGGCATTCTCTTTTACCATTTCCCCTTTATTTTATTCACTTGTATTTTCTGATCTGTGGTAGAAAGACCTAAGTGAGTATATACTTTCTGGCTGCATTTTTATTTATTTATTTAATTTATTTTTGGCCGTGCCACAAAGCATGTGGGATCTGTGGGATCTTAGTTCCTCGACCAAGGATTGAATCTGTGCCCCCTGCAGTGGAAGCATGGAGTCTTAACCACTGGACCACCAGGGAAGTCCTGTGGCTGCATTTTTAGTGTACTATGTGCTCAGCTTTATGTAGGTTACACATGTGTTATATAATATAAAAAATGGACATGTTCCCATGGTTCCCCCTGAAAGATATTTTTTAACAGCCTCAAATGGTATTTTTTTGCAGTAGAATTTAGTAGTTCTCAATTTTGTTTGCTTTCATTACCCTACCAGCTACTGTCAAAAGTAAAATAAAATAATGTGCAAGCGTTGGAGGATTTAAGAGTAATTAATTATAAATAATTCTTCTAAAATTGACTTTTATCTGTGTTCCTTTCCCTTTACTCTCAACCATTCATTCATACATTCAGAATAACTAACTTTTACCTGAAATAGCTTGTGCAACCTTTTGTTTAGAAGGAAGTATAAGGTGAGCTTGCTCTAGCTATACCTGTAAAAGTAGAGTTATATTGGAAGTCTATATTATTTGTCATTTCACTGTCATCTCATGTTCTTGTCAGCACTGTTTTCATTATTTCTACTAATTTCTCATCCACAGACAGCAAGAAGCAGTTCTTGGCATGCTAGATATACAGTACTGACCTACCTCCAGACCATGGTATTTTATAACCTCTTTATTTTCCTAAACAATGAAGATGCAGTTAAAGACATCAGGTGGCTGGTTATAAGTCTTTTGGAGGATGAACAGCTAGAGGTAAAATTTAGGCTATAGCAAACCGAAATTTAATAAATTTAAAGAAAGCATTATGGCACCTCTTTTAAGAAGTATTTACACACTGATATGTAAAGTAAAAGTAACTTTAATTTTAACATAGCCCTATGTGATTAGTTTTGATACCCCAATCATTTCCTGTAGTACAGATGGAAACAAACATTGGACACGTTCTTGTTCTGGCTTCTCTTTGCAATTGGGCAGATAACATTTATGAACCAAAATTTTCTTAATCTATGAAATTGCAGGTGATAATACTCTACTTACCTTACTGATTTTTAAAGGGCTAATAGGAATGTGTATGAGAGCAGTTTCAAGAGAATGAAAATCTACACATAGGTGCTATTATTCAGTAGATTTAAGATAAGATTGTTGTCCCTTTTTATTTTCCTTGGTAGAGAAATTAAAGTCAGCTTTTTTGCTGAAGTAGCATTAAATAAGATATAACTGTCTAAATTGGCCTTAGGTAAAGAAAATGTAATTGAAAATTTTGTGAAATGTTTGCTTATTTTATTTTATGGACTTTATGGGTTTTCCATATAGTGGAGCACTCCCAGTAATTATCTGTATTTTATTTGAGAGCACTGAAAATAGATTTGTATCCCTAGGAAACTGAGAATGGAAATTTCTCCACCTCCCTTATGAATCTATGCATTCTGCATTCCAGCTTTCTTGTGTTCTGGGAGCAGATATGTCCAGTTCCTAGGGTACTCACCCAGTGGTTATAACTCTGACAGCCTTTGATTAAAATATTTGCAGCTATCTGTAAATTTTTTTAGACTATTCTTATTTTTTCTTCATTAAACTTAAAGGAATGGAAATGGAAAGGTGGAAATCTCAAAAGTCAGTGTTTCCTACCTTTAAATATTATAGCTAAACGGACTGTTTTCTGGACCTTGTTTTAGAACATTTTTATAGATTATTCTTGTATTTTATTCCATGTAGTAGGCTTAAACTTAGCTGTTACTATAAACATAAGCATTACATTTATTAAAACTATCCGTTTTAAAACATGTGGTACTGAATATCAGTAATAATTAGCCAGAAGTATTCATGATAATATTGGGGAAAAAAAACTTCGTGGTAATCTAAATGAGAAATGTTTAAAGAAAACTTTATTAGATTTAAAGGAAAATTTTTAGAAATGTTGGGAAATTTTTTATAGATAAAAAGCTAAATACCTTTTCTGCTTACCTTGTAAAGTTAATTATTATAGACATGTACAGACTGACCCTTGGAACAAAATATCACAAAAGTAGATGCCACTACTGGGAAAGAGAACAATTCAGTTAGAGGTGTTTGGGTAATTTGATAGCAGTTTGGAGAAAAAAAAATAGATTAGAACATCTCACACTGAAGTGTATTCCAGATATAGTATAGATACACCCCCACCCCCACCCCAGCACATACTTTTTACTTAGAGAAAGTAGGAGAAATGAATTTGGATATTTATGTGAACTGTGAGCCGAGAATGACATCCTAAGTATTTAAGTCAATAGATTTCACAGATCCAGAGATGGACAGATCTGACCACAAGAATATTAGAAACTCATCAGTTTAATTGGTCAAGCATCAAACTAGAGAAAAACATAAGACCATTAAGACCTTGAGGAGTAGATGGTGGTGGTGGTATCATACATGTATGGGTGAAAACAATATAAGCAGTAAACAAAAGTCAAACCTCTCTTAATGACCAGAGAAATACAAACTTAAAACAATGAGACTCTTAGTTTCATGTCCTCCACCCACCAAAGACAAAAATGTGTAATAATAATAACCAGTGTTGGTAAGTTAAAACCTAGTATTCCCCTTAGTTTTGTATCATAGTATATGTTAGCACTGGCTTTTTGAAAAGCAACCAGTAGCCACCAAATTAATAGTACTAAATTGGAGATACATTGAAATTTAGTAATCCCAATTCTTAGAATTAGCCATGTCCTAAGAAAATACATTGCAATATGGAAAAATTATATAAATTAAGTGTTTTGTAGCATAGTAGTGAGAAGTTGAAAGCATTCTAGTCAATAGTTGAGTATAAAAATAAATCATGGTATGAAAGGAAATAATGCAACCAAGTATGAAGTAATAAAACATTTTATAATGTATTTCATATAATAATGTAATAAAAGTAGCAAAGAATATGTTAAGAACCCCCAAACTGTCACATTGAAAAATTTAAGAAAGTCTTTTGAATGAATAAGTAGCAAAGCATTTGAGTGTTTTTTTTCGAATTATTATTGCCTTTCCTTACGACTATTTAGCAGAAATTTTTGTGATATATTTGAGATAACTTTTTACAGCTTTTTTGTCTTCCCAAAACTTGAGTTCCCATTTCAATTTGAAATGGACTGTTAATCACTCTTCATTTAGTACTTCTATAAACTGTATTTATAGTCTGACAACAGCCTGTGAAATTCATGAGTTAAAATGGATATAAATCTCTACTATGTATGCCAATTATAGAAATTATCCTGTATCTTTATTACCAGTGAAAACAACAACAGCAGTTGTTTTAAGAGATGTAGAGTCTAGGAAAATTGTATTTTAATGTTAGGCTCTGGCACTGCTTTTACAGTTACACCCCAGATAAGAACTATCAGTCAGTGAGAAAATAATTAATGTATGGAGAAATTTAATTTTGTATAGCATGGTTAACCATTAAACTTTCTGTGAACCTGGTGTAGTGACTCATCCATCTTGAGGCCACAGACCCTTTGAGAATCTGATGAAATCTCTATTAAGAAACTGCAAAAGAGTATTTACACAATTTGTATACAAATATCAGGGAAAATCCCCACCCCAGTTCCCTTACCACTCTCTTCACCTCCCCAGGCTTAGGATCTTGGCTCTAATGGAAGTGATTGTCTTATATAGGTTCGAGAAATGGCTGCTACCACCTTAAGTGGTCTGTTACAGTGTAACTTCCTTACCATGGACAGTCCTATGCAGATTCATTTTGAGCAACTTTGCAAAACAAAACTACCGAAGAAAAGGAAACGAGACCCTGGTTTTGTAGGAGATCCGAATACGATTCCTTCTGCAGGTAACAAGACTGATGGAAAACACCTTTTGGGAATTAACCAGGCTTAACTCAACAAATATTTATCGAATGCTTGTATGTGCCTAGGTCTATGCTAGGTACCGGGAATAGCTGACCCTGCTTTTGAGAAGCTTTGCATATAGAAGGCAAGACCTGGGGTGTAAAAGCTGAAATTGAGAGAGGTACAAAGGAATGTGTACATGGCTGCATACAACTATTGTAGTAAATCAAGCCTGTACCCACCTACCTGAAATCTCTTTATAAAGAGAGGTATCCAGAATTATTTTGGAGGATCTAAAATATTTGTTTTTAGAATTTATAACTTATGTGTAAATGTACTAAGAGAAAAAAAATAAGTAAACAAAACAAGCCTTGCTTTCATTTGGAGAGAGGAAAATCATTACTTCCCTAGGCGTTTGATAGAGGGTGAGAGCACTCATTATTCTACAGGAGCTTCCACTCTAATTGAGCATGAAGGTAAACAAGAGAATGAGATCTGATGACTGTGTCATGTTTAAAGAGAAATTTAAATGTGATTGCAAAGAAGCATCCGATCTTGCCACTGTTATCTACAAATAGTCACAAGAATGGAAAACATAGGCTATTAGTAAGTGGGAAGCTGACTGAATTTGCAGAAAATGCTTGGAATATGAAGCTCTTAAGTACTGATTATAGCAAGGTTTTAATTTTGTTTTTAATTTCATTGAAGTATAGTTGATTTACAGTGTTGTGTTAATTTCTGTACAGCATAGTGACTGTTATACATGTATACATTCTTTTTCATGTTCTTTCCCATTCTGGTTTGTCACAGGGTACAGAGTATAGTTCCCTGTGCTCTACGGTAGGACCTTGCTGTTTATCCATCTTGTATTTAATAGTTTGCCTCTGCTGACCCCACACTCCCAGTCCTTCCCGCCTACCCCTCCGCCCCGCAACCACAAGTCTGTTCTCTGTGTCTACCAGGGTTTTGATTTTTGCTATTACCTAATAGCAATTTCCAATAAAATACCAGTATATATTCTAGTGTTTTTGCTTGAAAACTGTGTTTTCAATAATGAAGTACCAAAGTAGTTTTAGGTTTTTGTTATAACCAAATGGCATTGTTTATAACTACTCCAAATTCCCTTTTTTCTTAATTTCAACTCCCTATCCACGGCGTTTCATGTATACACATATAATAGACTTACAAACACATACATGCACACATCTTTATTAAAAAACAATGAGAATTTGAAAGCACTTTAATGTAACTTCTGTCACTAAAAAGGAAGAATAGAGGCCCTGTAGAATACAGACACATAGCAGTTCTGTTTTGCGGAATACAGACATTCCACATTCACGGTGTGTTTACCTAATGAATTGATGCAGTCTGTAGGAGGTGGTCACATCCAGAAAAGTGGGATCTAATTTTGACTGGCGATTTTTTTAGGATCAGGGATTGCACTTTCACGTATGATATGAATTGCTCAGAAAAAGCCATTACTATGTTAGTTTTACCAAATACATGACACATTTCTGGACCTAAATATAATTATGCTGTCATTGAGGGATGGCTATAGGATGTTTTTAGTTTAGCCTTAAAATCATGTTTTTGATATGTGTGCATACAGAGTCATTTTTAAATGCAGAAATTCAAACATTGGAAACAACTAGTATGATCAAAAACTAATTTATTTCACTGTAGCAAGTGCAATAGAGTCCTGTAAATATTTGCACATATATTACTGTTTTCTTTGCAGAGTTGGTCAAACGCCATGCCGGGGTGCTGGGACTTGGTGCATGTGTTCTTTCTAGTCCTTACGATGTTCCCACCTGGATGCCCCAGCTCCTTATGAATCTCAGTGCACACCTGAATGATCCTCAGCCTATTGAGGTAAAATTCTCCCTTGTTAGTTTCTTTGCACATATATTATCAGTGATATTTTGTAAGAAACCATTTATACTAATCTCTATACTCTGGATCTTCTGCTTTGATAAAGCTACTACTCCTACCTCTGCCAGATCCAAGTTACTCATCAATAATTATTAAAATCTTGCAGAGACCCTGCTGCCTGTATATTTGAGATATTTTGGTAACAAGGAAATTACCATAGCTTCTGTCCCTCCAAGTCCAGTGGAAGTAAGATGTTGTCAGTGTTGTCAGAATAAATTTTATGCTTCTATTTCACTAGCATTTTATATCTAGGAAGTATATAACTGGGAGCTCATATTAAACAGGAAAATGTGATGGTATTATTTAGTGAACACCTGTGTTCCTACATTAAACAACTTGGAAGACCAATGACCTTGTTCTTTTCACTTTGATAAACAGATGTAAGTATATATTGAAACTGGTTTAATAATGTGGTACGAGTTCTGGTCGCTTGTCCTGAATTGCAGCTAGTACTAATTCTAAAGAAGTAAGCTTGGTGGCTCTTTGACGTAAGATTGGTTTATTGGTTTTGTAGCTCTTGGTGAAGTGTAAGATCTGAAGTCTAGAAGGATTGTTATTTAGCTAAAGGTATCCTAAATATAACCCTGGCGAGGTTAAAATAAAATGTATGTGGGTTGCCTACTCTACAGATGACTGTAAAAAAGACCTTGTCCAATTTCCGAAGGACGCACCATGACAACTGGCAAGAACACAAACAGCAATTCACTGATGACCAGCTGCTTGTTCTCACCGATCTCCTCGTGTCACCCTGCTATTATGCATAGAAAGGTGAGGCAGCAAAGTTTAAAGAAGTCTGACATCCTCAAATGTCATTGGTTTGATAACTGAGAAGCAGGTATTCCTAAGTTTTTTCTTTCATGACTTTTACTATGGCCAGTGGAAGTTAAGTTCCCAGAGCATTTTATCCTTTCTTCTCTGCTTTAGGTATTAAGCAGAGAATTGATGTGACTGCTTTTGGGCCTATATACATGAGTGGGCTTATGGTTAGATAAAAGAAAAGAGATTTTACTCTTAATTGCCTCCTGAGTGGGGCCTGGCCATTTTGGGTTGTCGTAGGGATTCTAGGTTCTACAGTTGTGAAAACATTTCATCTGGATTCTTAAGTATTTATCATCCATTCTGTATTAAAGAGGGAGGACCCAGAAACCTTTCTACTGAGATAGGATGAATGAAGATTTCATTTACTGGGCTCTTAGAGTTGGATGTCCTGTTGTCTAACTGAAATTTTTTTCCTCCTTGATACAGATGAGTAGTCCTCACTTCGAGCTCTTTTCATCAAAAATTCCAGATCCTCAGGTACCATCTGTGGTGGCTTTCTGCAGGTTTTAAAACCCTGCCTCTGTTGAGCTCTCATCATTTTGGTGGTTTCTGTGTTTGGTCTCATTAGTCTGCGTTCCACAGGTTCTCAGCTGCCATTTGATTTCCTAACTTGTCCAGAAGTATTTCCGGAATATTAATCACTTTTTCTTTGAGGCATCAGACAAAGCCATAATGTCTCAGACTAGAGATAATTACCCAGTATGATCATGGCATCCAAGACCAGACAGAGTCTAGGAACTCATTACGTAACAGTTTACTTGGAATGGAGAAGGCCCATCTGTAATAACAGATCCTGTCATTTCATTCATCTCAAATTATTTTGAATTCTTTCCAAATGGCCGTGGGTTTAGATGGTAGTAGGCCTGTGGGCCATAAATCTGAAGCCTTGAGAGGCTTGGGTCTGGAGAGCCATGAAGAGGGAAGGAAAAGAGGGCAAGTCTTGAACCCAGCCAAGGACTTGATGGATTGCTCGACCAAGATACAGAAGTGAAGTCTGTGTCCACGTGTTTCCCACAGACTGGAGTTTTTGGTGCTGAATAGAAGAGCAGTTGCTGAAAAACTAGGGGTTTGGTGAATAAATTTTTGATTGATATATATGTATACAATGTGTGATTTTGCAAATAAACAGCAACAACAATAAAAACTCTGACTGGTTGATTTTTACCTGTATTCTTTGCAAATATTGTTTGACCCTCTTTGAAAACTGTTACACTTGACTAATGGAAGTCTGCTGTGTTTGTGGAAATTCTGTAATTTTTTTTCTCTTTTTAATTTTTTTCCTTTTCCTTTTTTTTCTTTTTTTTTTGCCTGCAGAATCGTTGAGACTAATAAGTCTTAATATTTATTTGACTTGTTTAATAAGTGTTACATAGATGTAAAAGACTGTATAAACTGTAGAGATAGCATTGGCAAGACTTTGTACAGATGCAACCTCTTACACAACACCATTGTGTAATTAATTTGTAAAGATACACATATAGCTCTTTATTATAGTGATTTTTTTGGCTTTTGTACCAATTGAATGCCATTTTTTTTGTGTTTTAAAATTATTTTCTTTATCTTTTCATGTTACAAAAGCTGAGGTGTGGGTTTTTTGAGTTTATTTATCGTTAGAATGTCTGAACTTTTATGTAACTTTTTGTGCGCATCTCTAAATGCGAACACCACATGTTTGCCTATGACCAGTTTATAGAACTCAAGGTATCTTCTAGGTTCAAGTAATTCACAAGTTGGTGAATGTCATCTTGCAGCCCGCCCTGTACAGTCTTCCTTAAAGGAACACTACGGTATATTTTTTAGTATCTACTTGCTGAATGACTCGATACAGACCTAAGCACAGCAGAGGTCCTGGTACAGTATTTAAGTGTCAGCATACACAGGCGTAATCCCTGTATAGTGTAGTGCCAAACTGATTATTCCAATTGTGTAACTAGTTTAAAACCCAATAAATAGATTGTTTTTAACACCTGGCTTTTGTCTTCATTACAAGGAGAAGACAGTTCTGTAGCCAGTGACCCTCATGGATTCCTTTTGCATTCATAGATCTGGATCCGTAAATTCATGCCCTCCGACCAGAGTGAATTATCTAGATCAGACCTGTCCAGCACAATAGGTCATAGCCATGTGTGACTATTTACATTTAAATTAAATAAAAAATTCCTCAGTCTCAATAGCCACATTTCAAGTTCTCATTAGCTACTTTTGGCTAGTGGTTACCCTGTTAAATAGGCAGGTGAATGTTTTCATCATCACAGAAAGTTCTGTTGGACAACACTGGTCTAAATGATTGATTCTCAAATTGATGGGCCTAGAATGTGAATTTTAATTCATGCCCCCGGCTCATGATATTGATGCCTGGTCCTGAAACCACAGTTTGAGCAGTGAGGTTTTATGTTGTATTGACCACTTCAATTTTTCATAGCCAAGCTGTATGAACATACACTGCCATAGGCAAGGTTCCTAAAGTGGGGAATTTAAAAAATATAAGATACTGGGCACCCACTGTGTTCCTCAGTCAGAATTTCTGTGGTTGGGACTCAGGCATCAACGTCTTTTAAAAGCTTTAAAAGTCTTTTAAAAGCTCCGTAAATGCTTCAGTTGTGCAGCCAGGATTGAGAACCACTGGTGACGACTCCTAAGGCCCACTCTAGGCCTAAAAGCGGGGCACCTTAATCACATGCCCAATGTGATTCTGATACCAGGCTTAGAAGTTGCTTATTACTTTGATACCCTAACTGGTTATATTGTGAATTTTTTAATTCCTAAATTTTCTATCGGGGGCCTCAAGAATGAAAAGGAGGAGGGAGAGAAAAGGGATGAATGGCCACTATTGTCTAAATTCTTAAATGGATTTTGCATTCAAAAGAATGGAGAACGCTAGCAGGAACAGTGTTAAGGGAACGCAAGTGTTATGGGTTTGGGGGGTGGTGTGTGTAGGCAGACCAGTGTTTAGAAGTCACTGCTGATTGGGCCTGGAAGACTGAGCTAAGGCAGGTTTCAGGTGGGGATGGGTGGTGGTGGGGGAGTGATAGGAAGTAAGGGGAGGAGAAAGCCTGTATCTTTAATGTTGTATGAGCCAATAAATAATCTTTAGTTTCTGAATGAATCCTTTAAAAAAGAATTTGCAAATTGTGTTTCAAAATTTGGGAGGAAATTTTGCCTACCTATTTTCTTAATGTTAATGATTAGTAATGGGGCCAGAGAAAACCAGTGAGGAATTTTGTCTTACTGGAAAAAAACTTTCTACAGACTTTGTAGTTATTTTTGCGGCCAAGGGCCATTTGCCTTGTTACTGTCACTGTTTTGGGTATTCCCTCATTGTTGAACATCAAGGTTTTCAGTTTTCTCTACTATAGCTCACACTGCAGTGAACATTTTCATCCCTTCATACTTAAAACTTGTTTCTTTTATTCAGGTATTTCCTTAGGATAAATTCCGAGGAGTGAGATTTTTAGGTCGTGAATCTAAGCATTTTAATGGCTCTCATGTTCTTTCCTCAAAGTGCATGTGTCAATTTGCATTGTCAATGATAGTGTGTATTAGAATGTTGGTTTCCCTGCCAATTGACAGCCTAATCATATCTTAACATACTTCGAGTCAGCCCTGCTTGTTTATTTGTAGATTTCCATTTTGTGACTACTAAACCAGTGTTCTTTCCAATTTGACACACTGCTGGTACGTTTTGTAGACATGATCATAGTAGCTTTCATCTTGTTGATCGTGCTTACTAGTTCTGGAACTTGGATGGTTCCAGATTTCCTCTTCTAGCTCTCTAGAATCCTTTACAACTTGTGAAATTTTTTTTTTGAAGTTATTTCTGAATTCTGATAGCATAGTCAACACCTGGACTGGGTATCTACCTCATAAATTATCCAGCCCTCTTGATTTTCTCTTGATGAAAGCAGAGTGGTGGGGGTGGCTGGGAAAAATATATGCGTAAATCCAATTATTTGGTACTTGTTGGTGCTGAACTGTTCTGTTTTAGAAGATGAACTATCGGCCAAAATAGGTGTTTCAATAGCAGTGTCCTAAGTACTTCACTTAAATGGAACTTTCTGGTTTTCTGGCACTCGGTGAAGGAAAGAACACTCAAATAGCACTCTGTGTTTCCAAGTGGTACCCTCTGAGAAGGTCAGAAAAGTAGTAAGATCCTAGTTACCCAGGTTGGGACACTGAAGTAGTAAAGAGTTTAACTGGCTTTCTTTTGTCCCCAGAGTAACAAACATACTTGGGAATGCTACTTGTTAACTCTTGAGACTAAAACCCACTTTTATGAGTTCATTATTTTGGACATACTGTGCACTTTAGAATGAGAGGCTGGTAAATTTTTTGTTTTGTGTCCTTGCTTGCTAAAATTAGCTGCATACATTGCACCATTGCTTTTCAAGTTGATTTACATTGAACACAGCATTGAGTAACGTCGCTGATTTCTTGGCTTGGTTATTTCATTTGCATGGGTAGTTTTTTTGCTCTTTTCATTTGTTTCCTAGTAGTTATGCCCTTTGCTGAGTTCCCTCAATAAATTCATTAATACTTTCAGAGAGCTGAGAGGAGAAAAAATTACGTTATAGTTGGTTTGATTTAAAGTCTGTTGCAATGACTTGATTTACAGATTCTGTGTCTCAAAGTACCAAACTGGACGACAACGCCAGTTTAATCTAGGAGAAGAAGTATTAGCTACAGCGTAGAGTGGAGCTAGGAAGGCGGACTAGGAAGCGCCAGGAATGGGGAGAGGTGGGTGGCGGGCCGACCAGAAGCCTGGGAAGCCCCCAGATCCCGCCAAGACCGACGTGAAGCCTGGCCACGCCTCGCTGTCCACGGTCTCCACCCTCTAAGGGTCAAGGTCCCCATGGGTCGCGCTGTGTCCGTCGGTGCCCCCACCTTTGCCCTCCTCTCCACCTAGTCCGCTCCCCCTCTTCCTCGGTATGTCAGCTCGTAACAGCCTCGGGGAGCCGCCACTGCCCGAGCGGCAAAACGACGCGCATGAGACCTCGCGCGGCGCGGAGAACGGAGGTCGGGGCGGCGGGAGCGGTCGGGCCCCGGGGCAACGGGAGGCCCGCGAGTCGTCGAGGGCGCGGGGGCAGGCGGGGCGCCGAGCCGGAGTGTCCGGCGTGGGGGTGGGGGGCGGCGCCCTCGGCGTCTCCGTGACTGCGCCTCCGCGCCCCGGCTTGCCGCGGCTCCCGGGATGCGCGGAGGCGGCGGCGATGGCGATGATGTCTCTAGCCCTGCATCCTCCCGGGCGGCGGGCGGAGCTGGGGTCCGAGCTGCGATATGCAGGAGGAGGGGCGGCGCTGCGGCCACCGGGCAGGTGAGAGACCACGGGCCCCTGGAGGAGGACGACCCCGCGGGGACCGGGAGGGCCGGGCCCTGAGAAGCCGCCGGGTGAGCGAGGAGGCGGCCGCACAGGTCCAGGCCCGGCCGCCGTGCACCGGCGCTCCTGGCGCGGCCTGCGGGGAAACCATCTCGCGCCTGCCCTGTCGGTTCCCCGGCTCCGCGGGACCCGTGGAACCCCTCCCCCGCCGCCCATGCCCTGCCTGAGCCCTCCCCACCTCACCAACCCTCTGCTGCATCTTTTACAAGCTTCCCTGGACCGACCTAGGCCCTCCTTACCATAACCTTCCCCAGCCAGGGGAGCCCCTACCCATCTCAAGTCCCTGGTCTGGGTCGCTGTGCCCTCCCAGAAGTCTCCCACAACATCCTCACACTGGAGGTGCTCCACAGCCTCCCCTCTCCCTCATCCACTGACAGACCCGACCCTATCAGCTGCTCTGGGCTTCGAAAGGTAGTTCCACTGGGGAGAAAGAGCATGGCCTCTGAAATCAGATAAATCTGGCTTGAATCTTAGTGACCTTGGACAAGTCATCTAACTTCCCTGATGTTTTCCTGATCAATACAAATACAGTGGGAATAATAATAATAATAGTACAGAACCTTGTTTTCTTGTGAGGGTTGGTTAGACTGAGAATGCCTGCCCTCGAGGAACTGAGGATATAATGAGAAAACAAGAGTTGGAAGAATCCAGGTCATGAGTTGACTTGTAAAAGCTCATATAAAATGTTTTAATATGTACTAAAATATTAAGACAGCACACTAGATTATCAAGAGGCTCTTCACACACATCCTAATGAGAAATTGCTGGACAATTTTCACTTATTATTTCTTGCTTACTTTAGGCTCTCTCTTTCTTAGTTGTAATAAGATGCATATGATATGAATTCATTCCTTCTTACTGTGCTTAATACGTTTTCTTCTTAAGACTGGTGTTCCAACTTAAAATTTCTCTGATTTTATTACTTTAATTACATCTTCTTCCAGAACTTGTTTATGGTCCCAGAGATAAAGAGTAACTTGTATGCTTGCATTGAAAAGAATGTTGGTAACCTTTATTTAATATTTAGGAGTAAGTAGCAGATAGGTATTCATTTACCGCCTCTCTCCCCCAAATAAGTGAGTTTTATAGTTCTTCTATCATAGCTTTTCCCCAAATTGTCATCTCAGCCTCCTCTTTCTTAAAGTCTCAGAAGTTAGTCCTAAGACCTGGGTTTACTTTCCCTCCATTTCCTTACTGCTTCTAAAGTTTCTCTGCCCAAACCTTTACTTCTGTTCTGTCTTCTGCTTTTTCTCCCTTTTCTCTTTCCAGCCTCTGATTCCTTCCTTTTTTTTTCTAATTATCCCAAATCAGAATGATTTATAGTTACTTTATACCAGAACCATAATTTTTCAACCTTGCCAAAAAGGTACATGGAAGTATGTGTGTGTGTGTCTGTATTCAAATTTTGGGCTCCAGGAACTTTGAGTTGGGAAGGGATTGCAATACCTACTTCGCAGGATTATAATGAGAATGAAATAAAGTTTGATAACCTATGTAAAGCTTCCAGTAGAAGTGCCTGGCATATAATAACCACCTAGTAAATTATAGCTGCTGTAACTGTCTTCTGACTGGGACTCCCTGCCTTGATTGCTTTGCTATTCTGTTTAGCTTGGTGGTGGAGTGCTGCCTTTAGAGAGCAACTGCTTAGGTTCAAATCCATACTGTACCCCTTTAAGATAGGTGCTCTCTTTCTCTGACTCAGTTTCCTCATCTGTAAAATAGAGGTAAGTTATATTATCTCAGGGTTGTTTTGACGATTCAATATATTAATAGTGTGGAGCACTGAGAGCAGTGCCTGGCACATCACAAGCACTTAGTAAAGTGAACATACTAATGATAGGACTGATCATTATATTCCTGACCCAGAAGTCTACTTTATTTTTTAATGTATTGAAAAAATTTAAGTTTATTGAAGCAATTATAATTGGATAGAAAGTGAAAGTTGCCCCTCAACTCCTCCAAATCCTTTTTTTTTCCTTCTGCCTCTTATCTTTGACTAATGTTGGTGCCTCATCATTCCATTTTCCCCTTTCCAAATTTCTTCCAGCCTGGGGTCTTCATAACTTCCATCATCCCCTTCTTTTTTATTACCCACTTACTCGATATTTTTCTTAGCATCCTAATTCCAGACTCTTCATCATTCTAATTTCCCCAAGCCAAATTTCTGCTTCTCTCTTCGGGGTCAGGGGAATTTGCTATAAACAGTAGTATCACCTTTCTGCTCTTCTTGCTTCCACAAATTGGATTTTCTCTTCTACTTCTTTTTTCATCAGTTAACCCCAATCCTCCAATTAACAATTAAAAAATTAACAGTAAAAGGTTTTTTTTTTCACTACACAGGTATCAAAAAGGGTTCAGAAACAGGCACATACTCTTTTAAGTGAAAATAATAAGCTATCCATTATTATTATTTTTTAATTCTAATCATCAAGAAACAAAAGGTCAGGATTATTTTTTCTATCTCTTTTATATCAGGAAAGTACAGAAAAGTTGGTCCTACTTCTCAGTGGAGAAATTCATTATATTGTTATGATCTGTACTTTTGACCATTGAGAATGTAGAAGAGGTTATCTTCTTCCTTCATGAAGGACACCAGTTAGTTTTATGGATCTCCCCAGGAATGAAATTTGTCTGATACTCACTGGCACAGCTGTACCTATTATTGAATGCTGGGTGACTTCTGTATTGGGTGGTCCATAGCTCCTGCTTGGAGGCCCCAGTAATACCTCACTAACCAGGCCCCTTCCTCTGTACCCCATGATTCAGCAACTAAAGGGTTAATCCTAGGACAGCTGGAGGCCTCTGGGACTCAGCTTGAGCTGGTGGTTAAATATTCTGAACATCACCCATGGACCTCCCCAATACCACTGGTTATTCCTAAAATACTGGATTAAAGCAAGTTATTTTTGGTTGCCAAGAGCATTGCACCAGTCTCCAAGGAACAACTTAAGCTGTACCACTGGAAGCATCTTTGGGAGCGGGATGGGCACCAGGCCACACAGGGCTTTGGGATTTGGGACAACAGAACATTATGTGAGTGTATTTTAAATCTCATTGCAAAATGGAAAAAAATGTTAAGAAAGTAAAGGACCAAGAAGAAAAAGAAGTTGTTCTTTAAAAGTAGAGGCTGTGTCTTATTCATCTTTGTACCCACGGTACCTAGCGTAAAGCTGGAGGAGAGTATGCACATGGTAGATATAAACTGGGTGAATGCATGCATGAATGGGTGCATGCCTCCTGCTTCTCCACGAAGATATTCCTGCTGGGATAATGACAACTCACATTTATATAGAGTTTGCAAAGTGGTGCTTCGCCCCTTGTAAATCTCAGATATAATTCTGACACCCTTCATTACTTCCATTTTTTCCCTCTCAAATATAGTCCTACACAAAGTTCTTTTCCAAAGGAGAGTGCGGAGTTGGCCAAAAAATCACAAATAGGGAGAAGAAAATATAAATAACGGAAAATAAAGGATTCTTCCTAGGAAGAGGAGTCGGATTTGTTAGTGATGTGTGGGAGTTACTTAAAAGGCCACAGTATACACTTCAAAAGTAGCCTCTTGCTTATGCATCAAGCACAGCACGTGCTGTTTCTTGCCTCAGTCCTGCTGCAAAGACCTACTCGCCTTCTGCCACCTGTCTGACCCCACTCCCTGCCCCTCGCCTTCCACCCAACTAGCTCCTCCTTATCGAGAGCTGCTTTACCCTCTGTCAGCCTTCACCCCGGGCTGGATTATGTCCCCCTTCTTTTCCTCCCACAGTGTGCTGCCATCAGCTGATTTGCCACATTTGGCTGCAATTTCATAGGTTGATCTCCTCCAACTAGATTGTGATCTCTTTCGTGGAGAGATCATGTTCTCGTGTCTTCACAGTGTCTGGCACTGCAGAGTTTCCGAAGGTAACATCTGCACACCCATCCTTCAATCACAATCTCAAGGGGTGAGGCCCAGGAATCTGTTTTTTGTTTAACCCACTCTCCAGATGATGCTTAACCTAGTTTGAAAACCACTGTGTCATAAAACCTGAAATCAGCTGGATGAATGTATTTTGAGGTCTTTATGTCTTTCCTGTGTGGGGCTTTGCAAGGAGAAATGCTTTCTAGGCACTGGGTCAGAGCTGAAAAAGTCTAGTGCTTTTGTAAAAGATCATGAGGTCACTCTTCTTTCTCCATTAATTCCTTTCTGTTTCTGGGTATGCATTTTTGTGCACAGGCTTTTCTGCCTTGGGCCTCTTTTGTCAAATATCGCTCATCTGTGAGTTGAGGCCCTGACTCCCTTCACACAGAAGGAAGTCATCTCTCTCTGAAGATGAACTCAACAGACCTCCCTCAGGATGCTCCCAACACTACCCTGCTACATGTGCCTCACTCCCAGGGAGAAAACAGCACTGCTGTCCAGGAAGACCTCCAGGACCTCATCCACACGGCCACCTTGGTGAGCTGTACCTTTCTGCTCGCAATCATCTTCTGCCTGGGCTCTTACGGCAACTTCATTGTCTTCTTGTCCTTCTTTGATCCGGCCTTCAGGAAATTCAGAACCAACTTTGATTTCATGGTCCTGAACCTGTCCTTCTGTGACCTTTTCATTTGTGGCGTGACGGCCCCCATGTTCACCTTCGTGTTGTTCTTCAGTTCAGCCAGCGGCATACCAGATGCTTTCTGCTTCACCTTCCACCTCACTAGCTCCGGCTTCATCATCATGTCCCTCAAGACAGTGGCGGTGATTGCCCTGCACCGGCTCCGCATGGTGTTGGGGAAGCAGCCAAACCGCACGGCCTCCTTTCTCTGCACTTTGCTCCTCACTCTGCTCCTCTGGGCCACCAGTTTCACACTCGCCACCTTGGCCACCCTGAAAACCAGCAAGTCCCACCTCTGCCTTCCCATGTCCAGTCTGATTGCCCGAGAAGGGAAAGCCATCCTGTCTCTCTATGTGGTCGATTTCACCTTTTGTGTTGCTGTGGTCTCTGTGTCTTACATCATGATTGCTCAGACCTTGCGGAAAAATGCTCAAGTCAGAAAGTGCCCCCCTGTGATCACAGTTGATGCTTCCAGACCACAGCCTTTCATGGGGGCCCCTGTGAAGGGAGGTGGAGATCCTATCCAGTGTACCATGCCAGCTCTTTACAGGAACCAGAATTACAATAAACTGCAGCACGTTCAGACCCACGGATACACCAAGAGTCCCAACCAGCTGGCAACCCCTGCGGCCAGCCGGCTCCAGCTGGTGTCGGCTGTCAATCTCTCCACGGCTAAGGATTCCAAGGCGGTGGTCACCTGTGTGATCATTGTGCTGTCGGTCCTGGTGTGCTGCCTTCCACTGGGAATCTCCTTGGTGCAGGTGGTTCTGTCCAGCAATGGGAGCTTCATCCTTTACCAGTTTGAACTGTTTGGTTTTACGCTTGTATTTTTCAAGTCAGGATTAAACCCTTTTATATATTCTCGGAACAGTGCAGGGCTGAGAAGGAAAGTACTGTGGTGTCTGCAGTACATAGGCCTGGGTTTTTTCTGCTGCAAACAGAAGACTCGACTTCGAGCCATGGGAAAGGGAAACCTCGAAGTCAACAGAAACAAATCCTCCCATCATGAAACAAACTCTGCCTACATGTTGTCTCCAAAGCCCCAGAAGAAATTTGTGGACCAGGCCTGTGGCCCAAGTCATTCGAAGGAAAGTGTGGTCAGTCCCAAGATGTCTGCTGGACATCAACACTATGGTCAGAGCAGCTCAACCCCCATCAACACTCGGATTGAGCCGTACTACAGTATCTATAACAGCAGCCCGTCCCAGGAAGAGAGCATCCCACATAACTTACAGCCAGTAAATTCTTTTGGATTTGCCAGTTCATATATTGGCATGCATTATCACACCACTAATGATTTAATGCAAGAGTATGATAGCACTTCAGCCAAGCAGATTCCAGTCCCCTCTGTTTAGAGTCATGGAGGCTAGAGAATCTTATGTAAATGTTTTTGTTTCTGATACTAATTGATTTTTTTAAATTCTGTGAGACCAGAGGTACATCAAAACTTAAAGACCTAGACAGTTGACACTAATGACTCCCTTTTGTCTGAAGTATTAGCATCTATTCGTTTGCTTTGCAGTTTCTTGACGTTTTAAGAGTTGATGTAAAAGTTTATTATTTTACACCTGACCTGTGCTCCAATCTTTTGTACTAAACTTTTAAATAGATGCCAGGGAATGATCATGCTACTGTATTAAAGTAGGGAATGAACTGATTATGGTCATTTGAGTCAATGTTATGGTTCTTTGAAGTAAGTATGAGCTGGAATTTTTAAAGAACGTGAAGGTATCATCTTTACTGAGGCATTATTTTTATTAACTGAATTATAAATTTTGACTCTTTGAAGTGTTGAATTGGGATCAATATACTTTTTTTGGTTGCAGGCTTACTGGAATAAATAACACATTGTTAAAGCAGAAAATCAGAAATGTATTATCTATAACTATTTTTACCAAAAATACACAAGCATTAGTTACTTTCTTTTCATAAGACAGCCAACTAAGAATAGGGTATTAAGATTATTACCATTTGTAATTGTAGACATTATTATTTTGTGTCAGCTGAGTAGCTGTATAGTTCTTTTAAAAAGAAGTCTGGGACTTCCCTGGTGGCGCAGTGGTTGAGAGTCCGCCTGCCGATGCAGGGGACGCGGGTTCGTGCCCCGGTCCGGGAGGATCCCACATGCCGTGGGGCAGTTGGGCCCGTGGGCCATGGCCGCTGAGCCTGCGCGTCCGGAGCCTGTGCTCCGCGATGGGAGAGGCCACAGCAGTGAGAGGCTCGCGTACCGCAGAAGTCTGTTTTTTCTTGCTAAAAATGAATTATTCTATTTCAGAATGATCTTACCCAAGAAACCTAGTGAGGAGGACTGCATCTGTAGTAGAGGGGTGCTCTCCCTGGGGTAGTAGGCACTAACCGTGGTCATCTCATCAGGGTGCTGTTATGTGGGAAGCAGGCTAGACTGTTGTGTGTAGACTCTTGTATGTACAAGAAGGCATAAGGATGAGATGGGGGTGTTTCGATCTATGCTTTCCTTCTGTGTGAGAATGACTTGTTAACAACCTGACGAAGACTATCTTAAGTAACTATTTAGAAAAATTTTTTGGTCTTTGTTTATATATTACCATGGTAGAAAAATTCTTAAGATGATCTGTTTTCAAACTAATTGTGTTATTTCTCTCCCATGAATCTTAAACTGGAAATGGGCAATAAGGCAAAATAGATTAAGTATTTCTACACTTAAACTAATTTTATTATATACTCTGTGATTCCTAGCGTAACTACTGTAAACTTATATTTTTATGTAAAAATGTTTTCATTATACAGTTGGCATTTGAACTCAATACAATTTTGGAACTATAACTTCTAGACAAGATGAGCATCAAGATACAAAACCTATCTTTATAAATTGTTATATTCAAGAACAGTTATTGCAGATTAGAAGGTACTTTGTCCCTTGGATGAAAGGTGTTCAGTTTATAGCATCCTCTCCCATGCTGTTCCCAAATACAGAGGTCATGAGACGCATGGAGAAGACAGCTGGTACTCAGCTAGAACTCTGCTCAGTCTCATCTAATAACTCTTACCTTCCAGGATCAACCAGTCATTTCTATTTCCGAGGCTTAAGTATGAGATATGGATTTTATTTTGCTGTTAAATTCACCTTTTAGGACTCTCTCCCTTCTGTCCTTCTCTCTCTCGTCCTTTTATTTTTGCTGTTAAATTTTATAACAGAAGATAAAATATACACTCTTCTTTTTTTCCTTTGGTAATTGAATGCTATTTTTGGAAGTCACTACGACCTATTTCAACTGTGCTTTTATATTTTTAATACAACACTATTTTCATTTATTAATACTTCCATGAGGTAGGTTCGTATATTACCTCTTTTTAACAAAGAATTAAGAAATAGAATATCCTCTCCCAAGATCATTTGAAGAATTGTGGCAAATTAGGAATGAAACTTTTGTCTAAATTCAGAACCTCGTATTTAAGTCAATAAGCCAAACAGCTTTATAAGTAATAACATTGCAATCAAGAAGCTATTTCATACTTTTTAAGGTATGACTCTCTTTTTTGGCCAGGCATTTCAAATGTGACTCAATAAAAGATTTTTTAAAAAGTAATTTCTACTTGTAAAACTAAAAATGACAGGTTTCCTTTGTGACCTCTGAGTCTGAGATGATCTGACCCATCTTTGGGAGGTAAAAATCATAGCATAAAGACAATAAGCATGTGCATATGAGGTGTTCGGTCTCTTTATGCTCATCAAGAAATTATTGATTTAACTTGCATGAAATACATAGCAGGCTAGATTCTTAGCCTTCCTGTATATTTATATCTCTGTATCTATGTCTATGTGTAGATATATGTAGATACAGATACAGAGATAGATATATGTAACTTGTCTCTTCATAAGTTATATATGTCTATCTATATCTATGTCTATATGGAGATAAAGATATAAATAGACATATATAACTTTTCCATAAGGGCTAAAATGAGAACTTTTATAAAAGTAATGAGAATTCAGTTGAATATGACTAATTAGCAGGGTATATTAATTATTTCTCTTGATGCTTTACTGTGATGCAAATTGTTCTGATGTTAACCATTAGGTCAGATTTGTATTTCTGATGCTTTTAATGTTCTTTTAAACTAATGTTTGGAAAATAAAAATAATGAAAAACCTAACATTTCTGAACATCAGACTGCAATACTTTTACTTTCCTGTCAATCATTTAAAAACCATCGGAGAATAGCAGTGTTGAAACTCAGAGAGTGTTCTTTTCCTTAAAAGACAAATAACTTGTTTGACCACATTGTGTAGCATGCATTTGTGCTCAGAACAATCAAGAATAATTAGTTCCAAAGGTTAATTATTTACTAAACTAAGTTTATCACCCAGCGGGAAAACTCCTAACCATTTCAAAAACTTCTTTAAAATGAAATGAATCTGGAAAAAGATACGGAATTCTGGGTATTTCAGTTTATCAATCATGGTTTTAAGAATCAGAAAACATTAATTTAAGCAGAAAAGAACTGAATATCGGAAATCAGATGTCTTCTCAATCATTAAAAGGTCAAGGCTCTATGATGACATGTCTGCAGGAAACATTCCAGAATAAACAGTACCAGTCTGACTAGCCAGCAGAGATGCTTTTTCCGCTACAGCCAGGAAGGGAAGGAGTGAGGAGGCCTCCTTGGACCTTGGACTTCAAGGATACCTGTTGAAGTAGACATCCAGAGAGATCAGGAAGCTGCTGCACTGCCACAACCTCTACAACTAACCGTCTTGACACCTCCAAAGCAAATGCTAAACATCAAAGCAGTGCCGCAGAAAGAAATTTGGCACCAGGCATTTAGTTGGCAGAACCCAATTTACATTTAACCCTAGTTTCTGTGAATCTGGAAAGTGTAGTTACACTAAAAAGGTAAACTAAAAGGAGGTTCAGAACAGATACTGAGTTCCAATCCACTCCGTCCACAATGGTCCATCTTTTTGATGCTCAACATTTATAGCTGCTCCTTTAGCCATATTTCCAAAGAACACCAACTCTCCCATTTGAAATAATGCAACTTCTCTCATTTAAACAAAAACATGCCTCCTCTCTTCCAGAGGAAAGATGCAAAGTCCGATCAACTATTCTATTCCTTGGTAATGTTACTCTTCTGGTTCAGTCAAAAATCTCAACTTTATATTCTGTAACCTAAGGATGAAATTGTAAAGTTTACCACTGTATGGTCAGGCCACTTAAGATGACTGTTCTCTTGTTCTCTGTACATCCCCTGCCCAACCAGTGCCTGCTTCACCTGCACCCTGTTCACATGACTGACCTTCCTGTGAACTTGCCCCAGCTGGTGATTGTTCTTATCAAAGGGGCAGTGAGAGGCTTGATAAGAGGCGTGCCCCTGTTGGTTTCCCTGGTAACTAATGAGCCCACCTGATGTCAATTCCCCTATAACTGGTAATTCCCCCCACAGGGAGCGAAGACTGCTGCCGTGTCCTGCCGGTCGTCCACCACACACAGTGGGCTGTCGCTCCAGGACCTTGCTTCAGACATGTAAGCTCCCCCATCCATTAAACCATTTGATACCAGGGTTCTAGGCCTTCCCCAGTCAATAGAAATTGATAAGAGGCCAGTCAAGAAATTCAGGCAAGGCTTTATTGGCGCCTCTGTTGCAGCAGGAGGGTAGCGAAAACAAGTAACAAGTTCCCTTGCTCACTCCCCAAGGTGGAGGGAGCTGGTTCCTTATATGGGGTTGAGGGTAGGGGTGTGACCAGGGGTCGGGCCAGAGGGGTGGCTTAGGTGTTTTGCCCACCCCTTTGTTGGTATTGAGTGCTGGGGGCATGTGCAGTACCCTGCTTTTGCTCCCGACACCCTGTTTTTACTTCCAGCTCGTCAGAAGTGGCATTTGGGGATTTTTGGTCTTTTTGTATCTTTTGTCTAGAATTTGCCGGAACTGTGCATGGACAGCAGCTACTTTTAGTCCCTTATAGTTTTCTTTGTATCAGTATTTTCTTGCTCCAGGAGATGTTAGTCCAGGCGCAAGCGTTGCAGCACTGGAGCAAAGGGTCCCAGGTCCCAGCCTGTCTCACACTGATGTCTCTGTTGCTGACTCCAGGCTCTTTCTTCAGTCTTGAAGCTGGGCAAGCACAGGCCTTGTAGGCCTGTGGGGTGCAGCCCAATAACCACCAACAAACACATCTTATAGAAAGTAGCAGAGAAAACAGGGTAAGAACAAGAAATAGGTTGAAATGTTTCATAAGGGAGAAAATATGGGTGCTAATATAGGCCTTACTTGCTTCTGATCAGGAAGTTGTGGTTGGTATTTTGTAACTTCCACTACTCCCTGCTTCCTATCCCTTTGCCCTCTGCTAGCATATTGCACAGTCTGAGAAAATATATAACTTTTATAAAATAGTGGAGGGAAGGAAATACTAAGAAAACAAAATTTAGGGAGTATAAAGCAGGATTACAGAAATTAAAACAGCAAGAAAATAAATGTAAATGCTTACTGTCGTTTATAAAAGACAAAAATCCTTGAATTAAAAATATGTAAGGGGCTTCCCTGGTGGCGCAGTGGTTGAGAGTCCGCCTGCCGATGCAGGGGACGCGGGTTCGTGCCCCGGTCTGGGAAGATCCTACATACCGCAGAGCGGCTGGGCCTGTGAGCCATGGCCGCTGAGCCTGTGCGTCCAGAGCCTGTGCTCCGCAACGGGAGAGGCCACAACAGTGAGAGGCCCGTGTACCGCCAAAAAAAAAAAAATAGGGGACTTACCTGGTGGCCCCGTGGTTAACACTCCGTGCTCCCAATGCAGGGGGCCCGGGTTTGATCCCTGGTCAGGGAACTAGATCCCACATGCATGCCGAAACTAAGAGTTCACATGCTTCAACTAAGAGTTTGCATGCCACAACTAAGGAGCCCACAAGTTTCAATAAAGGAGCCCACCTGCTGCAATTAAGAACTGGTGCAACTAACTAACTATTTTTTAAAAATGATATGCAGGGAATTCCCTGTCAGTCCAGTGGTTGGGACTGCACTTTCATTGCCAAAGACCCAGGTTCAGTCCCTTGTTGGGGAACTAGGATCCTACAAGCTGCACAGCGCCGCCAAAAAAAAAAAGATATGCAAAATTTGCTGCTTGGAATAGATAAACATAAGATAAACTGATGTAAAAATTAAGAGGCAAAAGTAGATTAAGCTTACATGAAGAAAAAGAAAAAGGGAATGGCAACATTAATATCGGAGAACTAAAGAAGAGAACTAACATTGATAAAGAGAACCCCCAAATATAAAGTAATAACAGTATTCATTCATTCAATGGATATTTATTGAATACTATGTGCCAGGAACTTGAGATACACTGGTGAACACAAGAGAGAAGTTTCTATTCCCATGACAATTATATTAGGCTAAGGAAGATAAACAGGTAAACAAATATGTAATTTTTATGTGGTGATATGTTCTATGAAGAAAAATAAAACAGTAAAGGCAGAGAAAGTGTCAGGGATGTTAATTTTATACAGGGAAGTTAGAAACTATTTGGGACAATAATACAATTTACTACAGTATTATTTTCATTATCGTTTAGTTCTAAATATGCTCTAATTTCCATTATTATTTTTCTTTGGGTCCACAAATTATTTAGAAGTGATTCTCTTAATTTTCCAATAATGATATTTCAATTATTGATTTTTTAACTTAACGACCTTGTGGCAAATGAGATATATACGATTCCAACCCTTGAAAATTGAAATTTGCTTTATGCTCCCGTAGATGGACAGTTTATGTAAACGATCTGAGTATACTCGAAAAGAATGTGTATTTTTTTTAATGTTTATTTATTTATTTTTGGCTGCGTTGGGTCTTCATTGCTGTGCATGGGCTTTCCCTAGTTGTGGCGCGTGGGGTCTACTCTTCATTGTGGTGTGTGGGCTTCTCATTGCGGTGGCTTCTCGTTGCGGAGCATGGGATCTAGGCGCGCGGGCTTTAGTAGTTGTGGAGCACGGGCTTCAGTAGTTGTGGCTCGCGGGCTCTAGAGCACAGGCTCAGTAGTTGTGGCGCACGGGCTTAGTTGCTCCGTGGCATGTGGGATCTTCCCGGACCAGGGATCGAACCTGTGTCCCCTGCATTGGCAGGCGGATTCTTAACCATTGCGCCACCAGGGAAGTCCCAAGAATGTATATTTTTTGTTGGGTAAAATGTTTTCTACAGGTCCATTAGTTCAAGCCTATTGATTGTATAGTTCAAATCTATATTCTTACTGATTGTGTTTGTTTGTTTGTTTGATCTGGAGAGAGATGGCAGCAAAAGTGCTTATACACAGAGAGTAGACTACTAGCATGTGGTGTGCATGGGTACCCTGCAGAATAGTTTATAGAGGGAAGAGAGAACTTGTTACTTGCTGGGTTGTTAAAGTGGAGGTCAGTTAGGAGTTTCTATGGGAGTGTTATTTTTAAAATTCAATAAATTAGATTTTAGATATTACTCAAAATTCACTTCAGAACTTTATTACTATATACGCATGCATTTGTACATAGTTGTAACCGGAATGTACATGTTTTACCTTCTATTTTTTTCTGTTGAAATGATCATATCATCAAACTTCTGAAGAGCAGATTCATTTTATGAATACTGTTGAAATTACTCATAAACCTGTATCTGTTCAAGGAAAGTAACGTGGAGGAAAATTGCCTTCAGTCAACCTAGCAAATAAGAGAGCTGGGAATAGAGCGTTTCCTTACAGACTTCCCTTACAGAAGTTTTTAAGTTGTCAAAATTGGCAACAAGGAATGTATCTCTGGGTGATAGGTTTAAATTTAGAAACTCATCTACTTGACCTAGAGAGTTTTTCTAGACAAAAGAATTTGTCTTCTGCTTTAGGAATATTGTTAACCTCATTTGATTCACCACCCACTGTCCACTTTCGCCCCACAGCTCTGCTTCTTAGGTGATAAAAAAGTGCTCCATTATATGTCCAATATGCATTCTACAAGTTTTGATTGTGAAAATGCACAAGTGCAGGTAATAACAGCAACCATTAGGCTTACATGACGGTAAGATACACCAATTTCAGAGAGGTTACAATGTGAAAAAATGCTTATCTTAGAATTGGTGATATATGGTGTTTAGTATAAGCTAGGGGAAAACACAAAATTATGGTCCCTTGATAAATACTTTAAGGATCTTTCTTTAAAACTAAGATTTTAAATAGTTCCTTGGTTAGGAACTCTTTACTTCCAGAAGCAGTGGCCTCATAAGATTCCAGGTGGGAATTCTTTTCTAAAGTGGGAAGGGGCAGTAATGAAAGGGCAGCATGAGGTCTTAAAAGAGTAAGGCACAGTAGCCTTCTCAGACAGCTCAGTTGTAGGGACCTGAAAATGAGCATCTATAAACTGGATCCCTTTTTCATGCTCAAGGTACTTGCACCCCAGTCTGAAGATCTCTACACTTGGCCACCAGTAGCACTCCTGGGTGCTGGCAGGTTCAGGTTCCCACCAGATCTGACTTTGGGCTCATTCTTGAGTAATTCTCTATAACCTAGCCAGGCCAGATTATGGAGGCTCCCCTTTCAAGGTCGTCCTCTTCACTCAGTTTAGTGGCAATGATACATGGAAACTACAGTGGGACTTTTGACTCCCAGAAGTAGGCGTTCTCTCCCTTATTCACTTAAAGCAGTTGTTTTTCTTCTTCATTACTGAAAGAAGTCTATGGTCCCGTAAAAGAGATTTGCTCTCACTGCCTCCCTACTGGAGTTGAAGGAAGGCCGAGAGTCAGTGAAGACACCAGGTCCGTGGAATGGTGAGGAGAGGCAGGTTGGCGGTCAGGGAAAAAGGCTCACCTCCTCCAGGGATCCAGGCTTTAGAGAGGGCAGGCCTAGACTGAGCTTAGAACCACAGCCAAAGCAGCCAAGCTCCACCAGTGAGAGGACTCTGCCTCAGCAGGTGACTGGGGAATGTGCTTCAGTGTATATCAGTCAGCAACACCGGCCCAAGTGTGAAGTCTTCTTGAAGTGAGGGCTTGAAGCCAGATGTTGTAATTTTTGAGGGGATGAAGAAGGGAAAGGAGGAGCAGAAAGATAGGAAAATAGCTCCCTACTTCCTCTCCCACCCCTAAATATGGATCTGTAAATTGAGAAGCAGGTGCTGGCAGTGATTAACGATATTCAGTCTTTCAATACCACTTAAATGCTGATGACACTCATTTTATCTCTCTAATCCTAACCCTCCCTGAACTCCATGCTGGTCTATCCAATTGTCTATTCAATGTCTCCACTTGGATGTCTAATAGACATGTACAAAACTGAACTCTTGATTCAAACCCGCTCCCCACAAACTTGTGCCTCCTGCTGTTTTATCATCTCAGTAAACAGCACCGCAATGACCAGTGCACAGCTCAGTCAGGGCCCTTGATTCTTTTCTTTCTCTTGCATGCCACATCTAATTGATAGAGCAATCCTCAATTATCTTGAAAATATACTCTGAATCCAACTCTTTCTCACCTCCTTCAACCCCATCCCTTCTAGCCCATACCCCCACCATCTCTCACCTGGACTGTTAAACTAGCCTCATAACCATTCTCCCACCTTCCAGTCTTTCTCTCCCACAGTCTCCTTCCTCTGTGTCTGTGACCCTTTTAAAGTAAATCATATTTGTCACTCTCTTGCTTAAAACCTTCCAGCAGCTTTCCATCCCACTTAGAACAAAATCTGAAGTCCTTGCTATAGCCTACATGGCCCTAATAATCTGGCCCCTGGTTTCCTCTTTGTCCTCATTTCCTTTCATGTGTACTCTGCCTAATGTGCTTGGGCTACACAGCCTTTTTGGCTATTTCTCGCACGCCTCCATTTTGTTCTCATGTCAGGGAATTAATTCCCCCAGGAATACTTCAGCCTGGAATGATCTTCCCCCAGGGCCTTTCCTAGTTTCCATGTTCAACATAGCTTTCCACCCCATCACTATATATCCTTCTGCCATACTTTATTTTCTTCATGATTCTTATCATTACCCAACATTATGCTACTGTATTAGCCTGCTCGGGCTTCCATAACAAAATACCACAGACTAACTGGCTTAAATAACAGAAATTAATTTTCTCACAATTCTGGAGGCTAGAAGTTCAAGGTCAAAATGCCATCAGGATTGGTTTCTTGTGAGGTCTCTTTTCCTGGCTTGTGGAAGGCTGCCTTCTCATTGTGTCCTCATGTGGCCTCTTCTCTGTATGTGCATGGAGGGAGAAGTTTAGGGGTCTCTGGTGTCTCTTCCCCTTCTAAGGACACCAGTCCTATCAGATTAGGGCCCCACCCTTGTGACCTAATTTAACCTTAATTCCCTCCTTAAATGCCTTATCTCCAGATACAGTCACATTGTGGGTTATAGCTTCAAACATGAATTTTGGGGGCTGGGGGGCACACTTCAGTTCATAATAGTTACATATAATTGTTTACTGGCTGTCTCCATTAGAAAAACGCTGTAATAAGGCAAAGACTGTCTATTTTGATCAGCACCATATCCCTAGTAACTATTAGTCCTTGGCCCTGGTGGGCTTCCAGTGATGACTGTTGAATAAATGAATCATATAATAAATGACTGAACGGATAAAGCCTGAAAGTGATGTCCACCCAGATATCTATCTGGCTGGCTTACAATTTCCCCATGTTTGTTACTTTCTGTATCCCTCTCTATATTCCCAGGATGACTATCAGCAGGACTCTAATGAAAGGGGATATGGGTCTTGATTTAGGAGGACTACAAAGCATTTCTGTTTACTCAGGAGACCATCTCTAAGGGCATCTTTTCCCAAGTGACCACCCTGGCTGCCCAGGAGCTGCCAGACAACCTGCATTCATTCTCATTCGAATTTCTTGGCTCATAATGCAGCCTGAGGACTCTGAGGATAAAAGCAAACTCTTCAGCAACCACAAAGGAGTTAAGGAGAAAAGGGGTAACTGGTTCTTGGCGGGACAGAAGGGACGATACCAGTTACTTTAAAGCAGATGACAATTTCAATAAAGGTGCAGATTTAGTGAAATTCTGCTTTCCATAAGAGATAGTTAACAGGCAATCTGTTTAGGTACAGTGCCTTTGAGATTAATTTTACCAAAGTAAAAATATCACTTTATTGTTTATGGACAAATTACTGAATTTTCACTCCTTTACCCCAATAAAGAGATAATTCTGATAAAAAATAAATAAATACACTTAGCTGGTTCAGTTTGTTTCTCTGAGTTCCATTTCTGTGAAGGTTTGTTTTTTTGACACTTTTCCAAACCTTCAGCTGCTTGTAGCATGCTGATGAGTGGGAGATCTTTCAACTGTGGGAACCTTGATTTTCATGCAAAGCCTGATTTTTGCAAAATGTACTTTGTTCAGATGCCAGATAGGCCTTAAAAAGTAGAGCGAGTCACAGAGGGTGCTTTATGCCTGTCTTCTGGGGCCGTGGTACTAGGATAGGTTTTGTAACCTGTATAAATGCTTCAGGTTTAATACATTTCATATCTGACGTTAGGAAGGGCTTATGAAAGTTTCTTGCTCATTTGCTTGGGTTTAGCAACAACGTATGTCAAAGAAATTGTAAGAACTGATTTTATTTATATTACTCTGAGGAAAGATATGACTGGGAATTGTATTCTTCACAGAGAACCATAATGTTAGACACTTTCTTTGAGGAGTTCAGAGTACCTCAGAACTGGCATGTTTTCAGTACATGGAGTTGGAGACTGAAAATTGAATTTTCTTGGGAATTCCCAGGTGGTCCAGTAGTTAGGACTTGGCGCTTTCACTGTAGGGTCCCAGGTTTGATCCCTGGTTGGGGAACTAAGATCCTGCAAGCTGCATGGCCAAAAAAAAAAAAAAATTAATTTTCTTAACCTTTGAGATCAGGAACTTTACTCAATCACTGCCCACTAGTGGGAGAAATGAAACACAATAAGGAGGCAAAGACACTGTACTCCTGTTAGGAAGAAGAAGCAACATATGGGACCGTGGGAAAGCAGTGTAAAGCAGCAAAAAATTAAACAATGTTGGGGGGAACCTGAGTGAAAAGGAATACAGATGGAACAAATCAATAATTCTACTCCTTTTTCTTTCCCAACCATTGTAAAACTGAGGAAAACATTTTTTTCCTCCAAGCACCAAACACTGAATAATAAGGACTGTTAGGAAACCCGTGGGAATTGGAGTAGTTGGGGAAGAGAGGATGAAGGTTCAATCATTTATTCAGCAAATATTTGTTGAGTGTCAATTTTATGCAAGGTCTGAGAAGAAACAAAATTAAGACATATTCTTTACTCCAACAAATAAAAGATAAAGGAATTCTTTTTATCATTTAATCATAAATGCAATCTGGATCTAGATAAATCGTCACTGCACTTGCATCATTTACCATCACAGGAGGATTATCAAAGAAGGTAGGGTTTGATGGCATTTAACCAAGCCAGAATCTCCAAGGTAACACTTTAATCTTGTTAGTGAACTTTCATTTGCCCGATTTGTGGGTGGCATTAGCTTAAGAAAAGTTAGTGGAGTTCCATGATAAAAATAATATATGGAAAAAAATGGGTGTCATACGTTACCAGGACAAAATCAGTCATTTCCCTCATCTTACAGGACATTTTGCTGAGTCCCTCGGTGTGTTCTCTCTGGTGGAAGATGATAACCCAGAGTGGTTAATGGGGCAGATGCTCTGTGAATAGAAAGCACTATGGCATATTATTTACAAACACGGACTCTGGAATTTAAACTGATTGAACTGTTGGCTCAGCCAACTGTAGTTTAGTTCAGTTCTTGTAGCCTCATTTTCCTTATCTGTGAGTTAACGATAGTAAACCTACCTCACAGGATTGTGAACATAGGGTATGTGAAGGGTTTAGCATAGTGCCTACTATTTAATAAATGTTCAAGAAGTGACAGCTGTCATTTTTATTTTTATAAAAGAAGAGTCTGGGATAGCCTGTTATCTGAAATTCAAAGAATAATGACACGAGATTGTTCACAACTGGCTTTTTGGGGGTGAAACCCTTTCTTGGAGGTGGTTAATGAAAGTTTTTCCAACAAATGATTTCTCAAGATGGCTTAGGAATATATATATATTTTTTTAATACTTATTTATTTGGCAGCACCAGGTCTTAGTCATGGCACGTGGGATCTTTAGTTGCGGCATGTGAACTCTTAGTTGCGGCATGTGGGATCTAGTTCCCTGACCAGGGATCGAACCTGGGCCCCCTGCACTGGGAGCATGGAGTCTTAGCCACTGGACCACCAGGGAAGTACAAGATGGCTTAAAAATATTAATAACTATAAGTATGGAAAACTAATCTAGGGGAAAAACAACTTCCAATCTCCTTGACCAATTATTAATATTTTTCTAATCTATGGGATAATATTTGGACCTCTGATAGAATTCTTAAATGAGTAAATTGGTTTTTACTGCTATTAAAGACCACTGGTGATTAATTGGCAAACTAGTATTTTATTGAGGACACAGAAGCTTTTAGAACCCAACAAAGTTCACTATTTTTGGCTGTATTACTGAGTGAATTTAGATAGTAAAGCAGATTTGACTTACTGGGTTTTACAATCTACTTTGCTGGACTTTCAAGGACGTTTGATTTTTAGTATTATATATTTACAAAATGAAAATTATGTTTGTGCTTCGGGCAAATATACAGAAAGCGATATTTTTTCTTAAATTCAGGCAGAGCATAATTTATTCTATTGAAAGGTGCTGGAAAGCAATTTAACATATTTGAAATATATAATGTAGTATATGATTAGATGTGAGATGTTTAGCATTATTTCATAGTCTCACAAGCATCTTCCATAGTTGAGATGATTACCATTTCCAGAACTTCTGCTTGATTCACTTGCTTTTGATGCACACTTTTTGTTTCAAATATAAAAAATTATAAAATTCTTAAAAGTTTACAAATATGTGTGGATGCAAAACACTACAAGCCCTATATTCCATTTGTTAGTAATTCTGACTTTCTTCTTTGCATTTTATAAGTTTTGAGACTGTCAGGCCTGCCTTTATTTTCTTTAGGTGTTAAAGAGTGGAATTCTATTCTTGAGACTGTAGTTCTTTCGAAAGCAAGTGAGGAAAACATGCTCATTCTTCCTAAACACTGCAAAAAAGCATTAGTATACTGTGTTATTACTAATAGAGAAGACTTGTAAGATACCAGGATCACAGTGATTGAAGCCATGACTGATGAAAGTAACCTGTTAACCTCTCACCTTAATTCTGATTGGTTATATACCTGTGTGGTCTCGATGCTAATATTTTAAGTGACAATTCAATTTTCTGAAAGGTGATGGAGGTATTAATTTAGTTACTCTACAATGCTGTAATATGGTAAAAGTGAAGAGTAATTGTATCCCCACCAACTCCTCTACACATGTAACACCCACTCTTCCCCTCAGGATCTTTTGTGTTTTATTACATGAAACCTGATTCATGAATGACTGTGTGCACCAGTGTCAGTCCACATATTAAATATTAGTGAAGCTTAATTCCTTTTGCAGATGAAAAATTAGTAGAATTTCTAGTATTTTCTTCCCATAATCCACTGGATCATCTCGCCTGCTTGTACAACCTACTTTTGAGACTACTGGCAACTGAACTAAAGCACGCTTTTGGTACGTAGTGGTCCATGGTTTCTCTACCACCCCTGTCAAACAACTGAAAAAAAGAAATGGAGAAATGGATTTTCTTTTAAGCCATGTCACCATGGCAATATATTTTGAAAACTTTTGCCTCAACAGCTCATCATAACATATAACATACACACATATGAAAATAGTTCTATTTGTATGTTCAAATGGAAATGTAAGCCCTGCTAAGTAAAATTACCCAACACTAGTAAGAAAGTTTAAAATCACTTTCTAGTATAGCTGATATTTATTTTCATTTGAAACTCTGATTGCAAATACTATTTATTCAAAATTCAAATCTTGATTCTTACTTTCCTTTTTAGATTGACCTTTTATGTTAGCTATTTGGTGCTACTGGGTCAATAATTTGGCCTGATTATGTACTATGAAGTTTAAGCTTTGTCACAAATCAGGTCAGGCCTTTTTGTATATCAGACTGACTGAAAAGGATAGTTCACCAAGACTGTACACAAAGCTTACTATTCAGTTTAGCTGAGATAATTTGTTGCCCTTTGTTGCCGAAGTCCCTTTAATCAAGGATACAAGGATATAAACAAGGCCCCATCTAGTGGTATCTTGAAAAAAAGCAGGTAAAGCTGAAAAAAGGGGGGGGAAAAAGTCTCCATGTCACAATCTTCCTGTAAAATGAGCTACTAGTTATTTCCCTGAAACCCTAGTCAGGAGGGTTAGTATGTGTGAAATTGTTAAAAGTGAAGTGCCTGAGTCACAGTGATCCTCGATCACTGGAGAATTTATTTAAAATAAAGAGAATCACTCAGGAAACATATTCAAATGTAGAGTCTTAGGCTCTGGGCTAAAGAATCTGATTTAGCACCCACCTTAATAGAGATTCCACTTTGAGAAAGACTTCTCAAAGTACATTAGGCATATTGTAGCTGAGCCCTTTTTCCTGCCTACTAATATAGAAGAATGGCTGCACAATCGAGGTAGCAACAAACAATTTAGAGATCAAAAAACTTCATAGATTAGTGATAGGGGACCCAAGATTTAGAAGGGCTATAGAGAGATACCTGGCCTAGCCTTCCTCTCAAAGAAGTTTAAGCTGTTAGCCAAGACAGAAGGCTGACTTAGTTTTTATTATGACTTCTATTTTTAAGAATCTTCTGTAGTAAACTATTCTAATACAGTTTTTCAGATTTTTCCCCCCTCTCTTACAAAAGAAAGAGTTTGGCCTAAATATTCCCCAAGTATTTTTTTGGCACTAAGCTTTCACAGTTCTCTCTCCTCTCCTATACCTATAATCTAAATGTGAAAGTAAACCTGTTTGTCTTAATTAATTGATATAGTAAATATAATTCTATACTTTATTAAAGAATTAAATTTTAATGGCTTTGGTCTCTGATCTTATTATGTTAATAGGAGACAAGGGAGATATTAGGAAATAAACTAACATTTATTGGGAACTTGCTAGGCTTTTTATATACAGAGAAAATTAATGCACTGATACAACCACCTTATGAAGTAATAAGTAGTCTCTCTACAATAGAGGAAGTGAGGCTCGAAGTGGTTAACTGCTGTCTAGGATCACACAGCTAGTACGTTAAAGAGAGTATCTGGATTTAGGTTCGAATTCGAAGTGCATGCTATTTCTACATGTGCTGCTTCCTACTAAAATCTATAGATAGCCTTCCAATAGTCAATTATATTAACCTTTTCTCAAACTAAAATATCTTTGACCAGAACTGCTGAGAAGGAGGAAAAGGAAAGTATCTTATGGGTACTCTTCTGCCCTTATTTAGACATGTATGTCCAAAATACAACAGGATGATGTTGTGTGAAACAGAGTAATGGAGAAAATAAAGAAACTGTATAATGTGCCATTGACTACATGACAACACTGCTTGTGGACATTTTATTCACTTTAAAATAAATATTGTGCTATAAAACTGTCCGGAACTAAAATCTGTAGTATATAGTAGGCAAGTACAAAGGATAGCCAGCACAGTGTGTTTTGTTAAGATAAATCATTCTAAATCGAAAGAGAAGAATCACCGACTGTCTATACCAGGTACATATTTTTTGGGGAAACACACTCATATCAAGGAGAAAGAAACAGATAAAAGTTCTGAGAGAGAAGCAATCTATTGTAAATAAGAGTTTCTTGAGATTAACAGAGGAGAAGAAAACTTATATGTGAGGCTTTACTGTGTGTCCAGTTTCTAGTTTAATACCTGGTAGAGAGCGGTTGCTAAATAGAAATTTGTTGAAAGGATTTCAGGCACTAGAAATTACATATTTAACACAGTCTCTCATTTAAACAACCTCCTGTCAATTTCTTTCTTCATTAGCCTTACTTTATTAGCTAGTGTATATACTATAATTTACATAATAAATCTATTATTTAAAAACTTTCAATAGGTACAATGATTATGACATTTCATTAGGATGGACTCTAAATTGCTTGGACAGGATTTATTTTGGAATCACATTATCCAAGCAAAGAAAAACACACAATCAGTTCATAAGACACAACAAAAATGAAAAAGGTGAAACAAAACGTCTGCCTTAGAAGTTTATCAATAACCTCTTATGTACACATACATATTCACAAAGTGGTTGAGAGTCCTTTTATACAATCCTTTAGATGCAGTCCAATGACTGAGAGCTCTATAATGGGACATATGGTCAGACAAATCATCATGACTTCCAATGATCTTTTTTTTCCCCTGAACTTTGTTACCCTTTAGTTGGGGAGAGAAAGAAGTCCATTTTCGTCTGCTGTATCTAAGATTTTACAGATCACTGGAGATTCAACCTAAAGAACAACAACAATAAAACCATTAAAAAGCTGCTAAGCTGAATACTTTATTCAGTATTTTTCTGCTGAATGAATACCTATAAATTTGATAAATGTATACGAGTCCTTGTTTTGGATAAACCATACAATGTTATTTCTACAAATTGAGCTTTTTAGAAAACATTTAGTCATCCAAATAAAATACCAGATAGGTAGAGAAGGTATTTTTATCTTTAAGTAAAAGAGATGAGAAAAGAAGTAAAGGACAAGAATGAGAGAGAAATACATAGCTAGGTCTTATATAACAAAAAAGTAGCAGAATATGGCAACATAATAAGTTGTACAATTCAGGAAAAGGTAAAAAAAAAATACAATCCAAAAATGGGCCAGGTGTTAAAATGATCAGATTTAAGATAACTATAATAAATATAATGAAGGAAATAGTGGAAAAGGTAGACAACATGTGTGAATAGATGGGGGATTTTAGCAGAAATGAAGCCATAAAAAAGAACCAAATGGAAATATTAGAAATGAAAAATACATCAGATACAAATTCATTCAAAGAGGTGGACAGGACACAGCAGAGGAAAGAATCAATGAACTTGAAGACAATTCAATAGAAATGACATGACCTAAATTGAAACAAAGAAGGTAAGAATAAAATAAAGGGCCTGAGATTTGGGGACAACTTCAAACTAACATGTTTAATCAGAGTCCCAGAAATAGAAAAAAGGTGGGGCAGAAGAAATCTTTGAAAAGATGATGGCCAAAATTTTTCCAAACCTAATGAATTATATCAACCTACAAACCTGAGAAGCTCAGTGAACTCCAACCAGGATAAATAACAAGGAAAACCACCCTTACGCATCGCATAACCAAAGGTAGAACCATATTTCTAGAAGGAAGTAGAAGATAATACCTTCATGACTTTGGGGTGGCAAAATTTCTTAAAACAAAAAAATCATTAGCAATAAAATGGGAAAAAAATAGATAAAATGAACTTCATCAAATAAACTTTTGCTCATCAAAAGACAGTAAGAAAAAAGAATAGTCAAGACATCAGGGGAAAAATCTGCAATTAAAATAGAAAAAAACTCATGTCCATTATATATTTGAACTCCTAGAAATAAATAATAATAAGACAGACAACACCAACAAAAATGGGTAAAAGACTGAGAAAGACTCTCTCCTTGACCAAATAGTAAGGCTCCCCTGAGCCCTCTTTTTGACTAGGCCTCTTTTTGTTCCTGGGCCTGCCAAGTCCAGTTGCAGCAGTAATTCTGATAAGTCAGTTTAGAGAGAATCCCTCACTCTGAATATCTAATCACCCTCCATATCTGATCAAATTCCTCCTCTCTCACTTTTGATATCTGATCTTCCTGGCCAGCCTTCAGCAATAATTCTGTTAAGTCAGTTTAGCAAGAATCCCCTACCCCCATGTCTCCTTTTAGTAATTTGCCAACAATGACTACTCCCCAACACCCCATTGCTGCTTGTTGACTATGTATCCCTGGCTGTCTTTGCTGTATTTGGAGATGAGCTGACTCTCTCTCCCCTATTATGATAGTCTTGACACTTGTGGCAACAGTCCTGAATAAAGTCTTCCTTACTGTTTTTGTATCAGAATAATTTTTTCTTTAAAAAGACTTGGCCAGACACTTCACCAAAGAAGGTATACAGATGAATAATCACATGAAAAGGTTTCAACAACACTTTTCATATGGGAAATGCAAATTAAAATCACTAAAATGGCTAAAATAAAAAAGACTGACAACACCAAATATTGGTAAGGATGTGGAGCAATTGGACTCTCATATATTGCTGGCAGGAGTAAAATGATGAAAACAAAGGTTGAGTCTAAAAGACATGCTTTGTCAAAGAGGCCAGGCATAAAACATTATAGACTATATGATCCCATTCATATGGAATCAAAAAAGAGGTAAAACTGATCTATGGTATCAGAAAATAGAAAGGAGTATCTTTGGGAATTGAGGGGTATTGACAGGAAAGGGGTATAAGAAAATTTTCTGCAGTGATAGATACCTTGTTTTGGGTAATAGTTAAATGGGTATATAAAACTGTCAAAACCCATCAGACTCAACACTTAAGAACTTTGCATTTTACTTTATGTAAATTATACCTCAATTAAAAAATGTCAATTTTTACAAGTAGTATGAGGGTTATATTAAACTTTGGATACTACTGAAGGTCCTTTCTAGACTTAATGCTAAAAATTAAAATGTGGCCCCAAACTGAATTCCTGAGTATCAGTTTTTCACTTACCCCAAGGATATACTGACAGGAGTGAGGCTCTAGCATATATACAGTAACAGCATGAGGAGAATCTGATTCTTTACACCTAAAACAGAGAGTACTTTAAGGCACTGTCCAAACAATACAAAATTATTTTAAATTGTTTTCCTCTCAAGGATAAAAATGCCTTGTAAGTGGTTCTGTATAATTTAATAAATAATTGAAATAATTTAATTTGATAACTTATAAATAAATAACAATTATGATTTTACTATTTTATAATAAAACAGTATTTTATGACAAATCCATAAATTATTATGAATAAATATAATTATCCATAATTATATATTTATATAATCTTTTGTCCATAGGAAGCAGACTAAAGAGAAAGGCATAAAGCATGATTTGATGGTCTAACTTACTTTAGTTTTACAGTCACCTGTCTTGGTTTGTCAGTTATATCACAAATATCTCCATTCCCATAAAAATGTGACACCATCCTGAATCAGAAAAACACACAAGCTTTATTAAACTAAAACTTCACTCATTGAGAGTAATTGTAATGGGTAGGGTGAGAAGATGGTTACAGGGATCAGTTTTGCATTAGTTAAAAAAAATACCTGACTATAAAATACTCCTTAAAAATACATATTTTTAAGGTTATGTCACAGAGAAAGTCTTTCAGCTTCTATAAATAATACAAAGTTGAGATACCTCTTAGTGGTTTAATTAATAAGAATGATCTTTAACTTGCACATAATTTATTTGTATACAAATAGTTAAGGTTAAATTGCTTTTAAAAGTTTTCTTTTAAAGCTAACCATTTCCCCAGCCCTGTATATTGTTTCCTTTGTGGAACAGTTTCCCTGTCTTCCCATCCTCCATTCAGCTCCACTCATTAAAATACTGTAATGCAGGTATACAAAGGTAAAGCCTAAGCTAAGCTATAAATTCCAAAGAGCAGGAACCAAAGACAAGTTTTAATTTTGCTAGCCTCACACTCCTGTGCTTCAATATTTGTTGCACATGATACCATGAGCTATTTTCACTTGAAACATATAAACATTTAAAAAACTGATCCGTTTAGTATATTAATACTTAAATACCTATCTCTTAATTTTGCTAATTTTGATTTTGGTCAGTCCAATAAGTCGGCACATTCTGAAAACAGACTCTCTCAATACCATCTATGCTAGGAAGGACAAAGTTAACATCTGAGAAGGAAAAAGAATGAATAATTTAAAATTCACTGGGTAATGGACTATAAGAAAAGCTAAAGTTTAGTTATTCTTGGAAAAGAAGAGATTAATTTACTTCTGCTATAACAAGATAAACCTAATAGCCCAAAAGAGATGCGAGGTAGTTCTTCAAAAAACCATTGTTTAACAATTTTCAACCATTACCCCACTTTAAGTAACAAAGGGAAATGCTGGAGTATATTTAAATAGAGTTAAGTAACTTAAAGTGGTAGCGATTACACATGAAGGGGGAAAATGTTTATAACAGCCTTAGACCTAATACCTGGAATTGTACCAGTGTTACTAGCACCACCACCACTCTCATTACTATACACCACCACCACTGTCAAAGGCAGCAGCCAAAGTTTATTTCATGCAATTGCCAGGCACTACACTTTACATGAATTACCTCATTTAAATGTCATAACAATTCTCTGAGGCAAATACTACTAGACAATTCTCTGAGGCAAATACTACTAGACAAGAAAAGTGAGGCTTACGAAGATTACATAATTTGCCCAAGGTAGTAAGTGAATCGCCAGTATTTGAATACAGGGTATCTGACTTCAGAAACTGTGCTCTTAACTATTACACTATGTTGTTCCCTCTAGAAAAGAAAACTAACTTAAAAAATGTCCCTGAGAAAAGCTGACCAGATATTTTACTTTAAATTTATGTTTTTCAATATCCTGAGTTTTAAATATTCTAAGATCTAAAGGCAAATAAAGTTAATATTTACCTGACTGTCTGGGTACCATCGTCTTGAAGGTGATAGGCTCTAGCAGTATTCTTCTTAGCCCATTCAATATGTTCTTCTTGGTTCCATGTCCCCACAACCACAGAGGTTTTCCCACTATCCTTGTCCTAATATATAAAAAAATATTTGTGACAATGCATGCTTGACATCAAGGTGACATTTATGCTGATGGCTTACAAGCTACAGATCTTATCCTCATCTGCACACTGGATATCTATGTTTAGACGTGATAATGTTAGTCAAACTTCTCAATTAGTAGAAATTTGAGCTCATTATTCTTTACTCCTTGTTTCTCTGAATTATGAAACTAGTACTTTCTAGTCAGGTTAGGTCCTGATGTCGTTTTTTTTTTTTTTTTTTTTTTTTTTTTGCGGTATGCGGGCCTGTCACTGTTGTGGCCTCTCCCGTCGCGGAGCACAGGCTCCAGTTGCGCAGGCTCAGCGGCCATGGCTCACGGGCCCAGCCGCTCCACGGCATGTGGGATCTTCCCAGACCGGGGCACGAACCCGTATCCCCTGCATCGGCAGGCGGACTCTCAACCACTGTGCCACCAGGGAAGCCCCTGATGTAGTTATTTTTGACTCTTCTATTTCCTTTCTCTCCTACATTTATCAGTCCTGTCAATTATTTTCCTGGAAATGTTCTTGGCTTCACTCTTTCTCTACATGTCCATTGCCAACATCTCACCCCCAACTAAGAGTTTAATCTCTCATACCTAGATAATACAACCACATACTACTGTGATTCTTACTTAAATATTTGGCCTCTATCTCTTACCCTGTAGCCACACTGAACCTATCTTCATGCTACTCTTTAAAATGCAAACCTTCAAGTTATACTAGTTTTCACACTACTCATTTGACACGATGCACTATATATTGTCCTGTATGTGGAATTCCTTCTCTCTCATTTTCCTTCCGTTCCTTTTCCTTCCTTTTCTTCTTTATATTTTATGCCAGGGACCATGCTGGGCACGAGTATACATATGATTAGTAGAACTAAAAACACTTAGAGGCAAAGGAAACAGCCACAGCCACTGCTACAGTGGAGCTTATTGCCTAGTGGGAGAGCCATTAAACATTCTTTTAGCAACTACACTGTAAATTTCTAGAGAGACAGGGATTAGAGCTGCACAGTGAATCAAGAGGTTGGATATGGAACAAGAGTGCCTGGGTTTGAATTTTAGTTTCACCATTTACTACCTATGTGATTTTAGGCAAGTTACTAAATCTTTGCTTCAGTTTCCTCATCTTGGAGTAACAATACTCATCTCTTACAACTGTTACGAGCATTAAATGAGTTGATATTTGTAAAGTACTTAGAACAATGCCTGGTATACAGTAAGCACTATATTTGTTAGCTACTATTATTTTTCTATCTCCCAAAGCTCCTACCAGAGTTCTTCAAGAAGTTCTAGGGACTTCCCTGGTGGTCCAGTGGTCAAGTGCTCCCAATGCAGGGGGCCCCTGTTCGACCCCTGGTCAGGGAACTAGATCCCACATGCTACAACTAAGAGCCCGCATCCTGCAACTAAAGATCCCACATGCAGCAATGAAGATCCCGCATGCTGCAACTAAAACCCGGCGCAACCAAATAAATTTAAACAAAAAGAAAAAGAAAAAAAAAGTTCTAGGTTACATGACCTTGACTAAAATAAGTTTGATAAAACCTAGTGTTCGCAAGTGTATACGAAAACAGCCATTGTTAATGGAAATGTAAACTGGTCCAACCCTTTGGAAAGCAATTGTTCAGTATGCATACATTTTGACCTAGCAAGTACATTTCTAGAAATGTGCCCTATGAATATACTTGCAAAAGTTCACAAACACAACTATTTAAAAATGCTCACTAAGATGCTGTCACAGCAAAAACTGGAAACAACTCAAAGGCTCATCAATACACGTCTGGCTAAATATACTGTGGGTAGAGACATAATCCTCTGAACCTGCTGAAAAAAATAAGATCAGTTGTTGCTGGCATGGAAAGATCTCCAAGATACTAGGTGAAAAGAAAAAGTGCTGAGCAGTGCATTTAGTATATCCCTTCTGTATAAATAAAAGGGTTACATCAACATTTACATATAGGCATTTTGTTCCCTTCTGGTGGGTTAGCTAAGAAAGTTAACAGCTGTTACTTTTTTAAAAAATTTATTTTTTAAAATTTATTATTACTTATTTATTTATTTTCTGAACCCCCTCCCTCCCCCCGGCCTGAGTGAGCCAGAGTCCCCGAATCAGCTGCTCCTTTTTTTTTCTTTTTTGAATTTTATTTTTTTATGCAGCAGGTCCTTATTAGTTATCCATTTTATACACAAGAGTGTATACATGTCAATCCCAATAGCCCAATTCATCACCACCACCCCTGCCACTTTACCCCCTTGGTGTCCATAAATTTGTTCTATACATCTGTGTCTCAATTTCTGCCCTGCAAACCAGTTCATCTGTAACATTTTTCTAGGTCCCACATATATGCGTTAATATACGATACTTTTCTCTTTCTGACTTACTTCACTCTGTATGACAGTCTCTAGATCCATCCACGTCTCTACAAATGACGCAATTTCGTTCCTTTTTATGGCTGAGTAATATTCCATTGTATATATGTACCACATCTTCTTTATCCATTCGTCTGTCGGTGGGCACTTAGGTTGCTTCCATGACCTGGTTATTCTACATAGTGCTGCAATGAACATTGGGGTGCATGTGTCTGTTTGAATTATGGTTTTCTCTGGGTATATGCCCAGTAGTGGGATTGCTGGATCATATGGTAATTCTTAGCTTTTTAAGGAACCTCCATACTGTTCTCCATAGTGGCTGTATCAATTTATATTCCCACCAACAGTGCAAGAGGGTTCCCTTTTCTCCACACCCTCTCCAGCATTTATTGTTTTTAGATTTTGTGATGGTGCCCATTCTAACTGGTGTGAGGTGATACCTCATTGTAGTTTTGATTTGCATTTCTCTAATAATTAGTGATGTTGAGCAGCTTTTCATGTGCTTCTTGGCCATCTGTATGTCTTTTTTGGAGAAATGTCTATTTAGGTCTTCTGCCCATTTTTAGGTTGGGTTGTTTGTTTTTTTAATATTGAGCTGCAGGAGCTGTTTATATATTTTGGAGATTAATCCTTTGCCCATTGATTCATTTGCAAATATTTTCTCCCATTCTGAGGGTTGTCTTTTTGTCTTGTTTATGGTTTCCTTTGCTGTGCAAAAGCTTTGAAGTTTCATTAGGTCCCATTTGTTTATTTTTGTTTTTATTTCCATTACTCTAGGAGGTGGATCAAAAAAGATCTTGCTGTGATTTATGTCAAAGAGTGTTCTTCCTGTTTTCCTCTAAGAGTTTTACAGTGTCCGGTCTTACATTTAGGTCTCTAATCCATTTTGAGTTTATTTTTGTGTATGGTGTTAGGGAGTTTTCTAATTTCATTCTTCTACATGTAGCTGTCCAGTTTTCCCAGCACTACTTATGAAGAAACTGTCTTTTCTGCATTGTATATCCTTGCCTCCTTTGTCATAGATTAGTTGACCATAGGTACGTGGGTTTACCTCTAGGCTTTCTATCCTGTTCCACTGATACATTTCTGTTTTTGTGCCAGTACCATATTGTCTTGATTACTGTAGCTTTGTAGTATAGTCTGAAGTCAGGGAGCCTGATTCCTCCAGCTCTGTTTTTCTTTCTCAAGATTGCTTTGGCTATTCAGAGTCTTTTGTGTTTCCATACAAATTGTCAAATTTTTTGTTCTAGTTCTGTGAAAAATGCCATTGGTAGTTTGATAGGGATTGCACTGAATCTGTAGATTGCTTTGGGTAGTATAGTCATTTCCACAATGTTGATCTTCCAATCCAAGAACATGGTATATCTCTCCATCTGTTGGTATCATCTTTAATTTCTTTCATCAGTGTCTTATAGTTTTCTGCATACAGGTCTTTTGTCTCCTTAGGTAGATTTATCCCTAGGTATTTTACTCTTTTCATTGCAGTGGTAAATGGGAGTGTTTCCTTAATTTCTCTTTCAGATTTTTCATCATTAGTGTATAGGAATGCAAGAGATTTCTGTACATTAATGTTGTATCCTGCTACTTTACCAAATTCATTGATGAGCTCTAGTAGTTTTCTGGTAGCATCTTTAGGATTCTCTATGTATCGTATCATGTCATCTGCATACAGTGACAGTTTTACTTCTTTTCTGAAGTGGATTCCTTTTATTTCTTTTTCATCTCTGATTGCTGTGGCTGAACCTTCCAAAACTATGTTGAATAATAGTGGTGAGAGTGGGCAACCTTGTCTTGTTCCTGATCTTAGTGGAAATGGTTTCAATTTTTCACCATTGAGAATGATGTTGGTTGTGGGTTTGTCATATATAGCAAGTTCCCTCTGTGCCTACTTTCTGAAGCGTTTTTATCATAAATGGGTGTTGGATTTTGTCGAAAGCTTTTTCTGCATCTATTGAGATGATCATATGGTTTTTCTCCTTCAGTTTGTTTTTATTTTTGGCTGTGTTGTGTCTTTGTTGCTGCACACGGGGTTTCTCTAGTTGCGGCGAGTGGTGGCTACTCTTTGTTGTGGTGCCCGGGTTTCTCACTGCGGTGGCTTCTTTTGTTGTGGAGCACAGGCTCTAGGCACGTGGGCTTCAGAAGTTGTGGCATGCCAGCTCAGTAGTTGTGGCTTGTAGGCTCTAGAGCTCAGGCTCATTAGCTGTGGTGCACAGGCTTAGTTGCTCTGTGGCACGTAGGATCTTCCCGGAGCAGGGCTCGAACCAGAGTCCCCTGCACTGGCAGGCAGATTATTAAGCACTGTGCCACCAGGGAAGCCCCAGCTGTTACTTTTGAAAAATGGGACAACAGTGGAGGAAAATTTTATTTTCATTCTATATTTCTGGCATATATTCCTTTAATTATATGAAAAAAAGCCACTGGGTATTATCTGGGTTGTACTTAGATGACACTTTTTTTTTGTATTAATAAAAAAATTAAGTAAAACATCCAAGCAGCAAGAATAAATGGAAAGCATAGTAAAATGGAATATCTCAGGCTTAAGTGAAGAATAAAACGTTCTAGTTTACAGACACCTCATAAATTCGGAGTGATTTACTTGTGGAAAGTGAGTTGATCTTTCCCATTATGATCCATCTTGAAATTTAAGATCAGCTCAAAACATCTCAAGAAGGCAAATACAGTATTTTCTAATTACCCATTGTTATTTATTTGGGGGAATAAAAAGAGCCTTTTAAAACAGATCAATATTTATTAATGTTTGTTTTCCATGTCTAGTAGTTTACCTTACTAATAAACAAACTACAACAATGACAAAACTACTGGGGCTTGAATTTCAGAATTTAAGCAGCTTTGGCTCAAGTGTAGGAGAATACTGATTTATGAAATTATGAATAAAGAGCCAGTGCATTTAATCTTAAAACTTATTTTAAGCTTAGATGATATGGTACCTTCTTTTAGTTGAGAAACCTGCTGTATTTATCCTGTTTTACTAACTCTAGTGATATACTATCTTACCATTCACTTAATTTAACGATGAGTTATAACAATGACTAATTTCTTGGTCAAAGCTAAAGAGGTTAGTCACTGTAGTTTATTATTCCTCCAGGCTCACAGTAATACAAGAATCTGAGTAGTTAATAAATGACGTTACTTTAAGATGATTGACTTAGTCTTAACTGACACCAAGTTTTCCATTTTCCAGAATTTAGAGACACTTTGATGAATATTTCCATATTAAAATCATCTTATAATTAAAAGTAACACCAACCCCCACCCCTTTTTTTTCCACAAAAGATTTTTGAAACTTTAATCCGCCTAGTGGTAGAGTGATATAAACGCTGTTCTATACCTCATGGTATTGATGTACATGTTTGCCATAGCAGAATTCATATTTCCACCAACCAACACCCTACAGGAAAGGAAACAGATCAAGTTATAGTACAGAGAAAGGCATATTGGGGTCTGTCTCAATACTGCCGCATGATAGTGATTGACATACATATAATTTAAAAAAACTGTACTAGCAATAATATGGTTGAAAATCAAAATTAAAAATTACTGATAAACTTTAAAAAATAGACATTATTAGAGAATAATTGCTGTACCACCCTGGTAAAATAAAGTAAAATGAAAATTCCACTTATAAGTGTATTTCCCACTGGAGTTCTTAGGGGCAAAATTTAACCTTTGTAGATATTAGCTCAAATTTTAAATGTGATTGCTACATAACCAAAATGTTGGCTACACAATCATTGATGCCCATTCCAGCAATTAGCCAGAATCACATATGAAGTACTTAAGTATATATATTTTTGTCAAGTAAACATCAAGTTTTAGCCTGTGAGTAAAGAGAATATAATGGCTATGCATTGGATTATAATTAGATGCAGAGAGAAAATGTCCATTGGGAAGCTTCCAGAATCCTGCCATTTCTCTATAGACAAAAAATCTTTTTCAGTGCTACTAATGCCCCTTGATAAATAACACACAAGTGAAAGCTGTAAGAATAAATACTTAAACTGATGGTTCACTTCTCACCCCGTGAAAGCAGTAGGAACCACTAAGGAACTCTTTTATGAGTTGGTCATCTGTCAGTTTGGATATGTGGGTTGTTCCAACTGTGAGCATTGGCTGAGAACCAACAGCAATGGGTTTGTGGATTGCTGGAAATCTCTCTTCCTTAGTTGATTGCATATCTTCCTAAAATTAAATAAACATATGTTTAAGGGCTTCTTTGCCACACAATTTTTTTCAGTATGACTTAAATTATTATTTTTAAACTTCAGAAAATTTGGAAAAAATGTCCACTCATTTTTTTTTAATTAATTAATTTAGTTTTGGCTGCATCAGGTCTTTGTTGCTGCACATGGGCTTTCACTAGTTGTGGCGATCGGGGGCTACTCTTCGTTGTGGCACGCGGGCTTCTCACTATGGTGGCTTCTCTTGTTGTGGAGCACGGGCTCTAGGCGCACGGCCTTAGTAGTTGTGGCACGTGGTCTTAGTTGCTCTACGGCATGTGGGATCTTCCTGGACCAGGGCTTGAACCCTGTCCCCTGCATTGGCAGGTGGATTCTTAACCACTGCACCACCAGGTAAGTCCCTGTCCACTCATTTTTAATGTGTTTTAAGAAAATGAATTTTGCAACACTTAATAGCATAGAGAAAGCTCTAGGCAAATGTTAGTTCCATTTACCAGTTAGGGGCACGGTGACCCATAGAGGGATAATTTCCATTTCACATATTTTGTCTCATATTTTTATTAAGTACTTTGCTACATGTTAGATTTTGTGTTTCTACATTTAGTGTTGGAAATGTGATTACTATGGGTAAAGAAAGGATAACAAGCAGGCTAATAAAGAGCTGAGTGGGACAAATATGAATATTAGTTATAATTGCTCAAATGTAGCAGGACCTGGTTGTCGCCCTGGAGGAAACTGCAGTTTAATAAAGAAAGGGTAGAGGGAAAAGCAGTTTCACAGAGGTAGGGGTGATTCAAGTAGACTTTGACAAAGAACTGAAACACGAAGACTTCACAAAGAGAAAGCCCTTGATTAATCCATGAAACATTAATAATTTGTGACTTACGTGAATGTCTGTGTATGTGTTTTGTGTGCGTGCATATGCATGTGAACCTGAAGAAGAGGTAAGAGCAAAGATGTGTGGTATGGTATGATATGTAAAACCAGAGAGAAGCAGGCACTACAGATTGAAAACTATGTAATGCTAAGTAGTTTGGACATTATCTTTTAGGTTTTAGGCAAAGATATGGTATGATCAGATTTTTAAGTAATTACTTTAGCATGGGCAGGGAAGAAGGAATGGTAAGAACAAATCTGGAGGTGGAGAGTCAAGTTAGGAGCTGCAATTACCCAGGCCACAGACAAAGTGAATCTAACATAAGGGAGTGACACAGTAAGCAGAGAGGAAATGAATCCAGACCAGAACTGAAGAAGTGGGTGTACCAACTAACTGAATAAAATAATTTAAAAAAATTAAACAGTAAAATGTATAGACTCCTTTTTCACCCGCTGTAGTTGCCATTGACCAATTGTGGTCCTTTTCTTCTTTTTCAGCTTGTAGGATTTACTGGGTGGTTACTCTGGAAACCAATGACCTTATCCTCTCTCTCCTCCAATACTAAGAACAAAGATTGGCAAGATGGCCTCTTGTTTTTTGAAAGAACCTTGAATTTTACATATAACTCTTTCTATATTCAGAGCCGACTACTATGCTCCTGACAGTATTTTAAGTATGGAGTATTAAAAATGAAGTACCGACCCTATTTTTCTGTTTTTTTCTTTTGCTCTACCCAAGAATCTTACATCAAACTTACGGGGTCTTCAACAATTACAACAGCAACAGTCCTGAGATCAATTTTAAGTAACTTTGTGAATCAGCTATAAATCTTCTAGTAGAAGATGTATTTTGTAATGTAGTACTTGACCACTGGGACACTGATACCCATAAAAATGATCATCTAAAGCAAAAAAAAAAAAAAAAAAGCAGCAGACATAGTTACTACTCATAAGGAGCTAAGGTTCACTAGACTAAAGTAATTACTTACAATATATGAGACCTATAGTAAGGTTAGTGAACAAAAGAATAATAACGCATAGTGAAACCTGCAGATGAGAAAAGGGGAAGAGGTAGGAAGAAAAGAAGAATGACAATTTATTATTCCTTCTTGTGGACAGAACATCTACTTTCATTTTTAAGGAAAACTACTCCAATAAAAGCAAGATGATAGTAGTTTTTGTAGCAGGGTTTGGAAATTCATAAAATAGATTTTTAATAAATCCAGTAATTTCCAAATTAATTTAATGTAATAACACAGGTGGAACATCAAACCAAAATTCTAATAGCCATATATGTATTGTGTTTAAAAAAGAAAAAAAATCCTTTATGGTAAAGCTTGATTCACACTTAAAAGGCAAACCATATGCCAAATATCAACATTTTTAAAGTTATGTGTAATAAACTAAGTTTCTAAAAAATTATTCTGAAGGATGATCAGTTTTAAGTAATCACTCATCCTACAGTATTAGCTAAGATTTTCATGTACTCTAAAGATGCTAAGTATTTAGAAAGCATTATCATCAGTGGCTTTATTTTTAATAAATTTATTTATTTGGCTGCATTGGGTCTTCATTGCTGTGCGTGGGCTTTCTCTAGTTGTGTTGAGTGGGGGCTACTATTCATTGCAGTGTGCAGGCTTCTCATTGCGGTGGCTTCTCTTATTGCGGAGCATGGGCTCTAGGCGTGCAAGCTTCAGTAGTTGTGGCAAGAGGGCTCAGTAGTTGTGGCACACGGGCTTAGTTGCTCTGTGGCATGTGGGATCTTCCCAGACCAGGGCTCACACCCGTGTCCCCCACACTGGCAGGCGGATTCTTAACCACTGCAACACCAGGGAAGCACATCATCTGTAGCTCTTTTTGTTTTTTCTTTTTTCTAAAATTTGTTTTATACAGCAGGTGCTTATTAGTCATCAATTTTATACTCATCAGTGTATACATGTCAATCCCAATCGCCCAATTCATCACACCACCACCCCCAACTCCCCCCCGCCGCTTTCCCCTCTTGGTGTCTATATGTTTGTTCTCTACATCTGTGTCTCTATTTCTGCCCTGCAAACCAGTTCATCTGTACCATTTTTCTAGGTTCCACACATATGCATTAATATACGATATTTATTTTTCTCTTTCTGACTTACTTCATTCTGTATGACAGTCTCTAGATCCATCCGCGTCTCAACAAATGATCAAATATCGTTCCTTTTTATGGCTGAGTAATATTCCATTGTATATATGTACCACATCTTCTTTATCCATTCGTCTATCGATGGGCATTTAGGTTGCTTCCATGACCTGGCTATTGAAAATAGTGCTGCAATGAACATTGGGGTGCATGTGTCTTTTTGAATTATGGTTTTCTCTGGGTATATGCCCAGTAGTGGGATTGCTGGATCATATGGTAATTTTATTTTTAGTTTTTAAGGAACTTCCATACTGTTCTCCATAGTGGCTGTATCAACTAACATTCCCACCAACAGTGCAAGAGGGTTCCCTTTTGTCCACACCCTCTCCAGCATTTGTTGCTTGTAGATTTTCTGATGATGCCCATTCTAACTGGTATGAGGTGATTGTAGTTTAGATTTGCATTTCCCTAATAATTAGTGATGTTGAGCAGCTTTTCATGTGCTTCTTGGCCATCTGTATGTCTTTTTTGGAGAAATGTCTATTTAGGTCTTCTGCCCATTTTTAGGTTGGGTTGTTTGTTTTTTTAATATTGAGCTGCAGGAGCTGTTTATATATTTTAGAGATTAATCCTTTGTCCGTTGATTCGTTTGCAAATATTTTCTCCCATTCTGAGGGTTGTCTTTTTGTCTTGTTTATGGTTTCCTTTGCTGTGCAAAAGCTCTGAAGTTTCATTAGGTCTCATTTGTTTTTGTTTTTATTTCCATTACTCTAGGAGGTGGATCAAAAAAGATCTTGCTGTGATTTATGTCAAAGAGTGTTCTTCCTATGTTTTCCTCTAAGAGTTTTATAGTGTCCGGTCTTACATTTAGGTCTCTAATCCATTTTGAGTTTATTTTTGTGTACGGTGTTAGGGAGTTTTCTAATTTCATTCTTTTACATGTAGCCGTCCAGTTTTCCCAGCACCACGTATTGAAGAGACTGTCTTTTCTCTATTGTATGTCTTTGCCTCCTTTGTCATAGTCATAGATTAGTTGACTATAGGTGCGTAGGTTTACCTCTGGGCTTTCCATCTTGTTCCATTGATCTATGTTCCTGTTTCTGTGCCAGTACCATATTGTCTTGATTACTGTAGCTTTGTAGTATAGTCTGAAGTCAGGGAGTCTGATTCCTCCAGCTCAGTTTTTTTCCCGTAAGACTGCTTTGGCTATTGGGGTCTTTTGTGTCTCCATACAGATTTGAAGATTTTTTGTTCTAGTTCTGTAAAATCTGCCATTGGTAATTTGATGGGGATTGCATTGAATCTGTAGATTGCTTTGGGTACTATAGTCATTTTCACAAATTGATTCTTCCAATCCAAGAACATGGTATACCTCTCCATCTGTTTATATCGTTTTTAATTTCTTTCATCAGTGTCTTATAATTTTCTGCACACAGGTCTTTTGTCTCCCTAGGTATTTTACTCTTTTTGTTGCAATGGTAAATGCAAGTGTTTCCTTAATTTCTCTTCCAGATGTTTCATCATTAGTGTATAGGAATCCAAGAGATTTCTGCGCATTAATTTTGTGTCCTGCAACTTTACCAAATTCATTGATTAGCTCTAGTAGTTTTCTGCTAACATCTTTAGGGTTCTCTATATATAGTATCATGTCATCTGCAAACAGTGACAGTTATACTTCTTCTTTTCCAATTTGTATTCCTTTTATTTCTTTTTCTTCTCTGATTGCTGTGGCTAGGACTTCCAAAACTATGTTGAATAATAGTGGTGAGAGTGGACATCCTTGTCTTGTTCGTGATCTTAGAGGAAATGCTTTCAGTTTTTCACCATTGAGAATGATGTTTGCTGTGGGTTTGTTGTATATTGCCTTTATTATGTTAAGGCAGGTTCCCTCTCTGCACACTTTCTGGAGAGTTTTTATCATAAATGGGTGTTGAATTTTGTCGAAAGCTTTTTCTGTATGTATTGAGATGATCATATGGTTTTTCTTCTTCAATTTGTTAATATCACAAATTGGCATTTGGATCACACTGATTGATTTGCGTATATTGAAGAATCCTTGCATCCCTGGGATAAATCCCTCTTGATCATGGTGTATGATCCTTTTCATGTGTTGTTGGATTCTGTTTGCTAGTATTTGTTGAGGATTTTTGCATCTATATTCATCAGTGATATTGGCCTCTAATTTTCTTTTTTTGTAGTATCTTTGTCTGGTTTTGGTATCAGAGTGATGGTGGCCTCACAGAATGAGTTTGGGAATGTTCCTTCCTCTGCAATATTTTGGAAGAGTTTGAGAAGGATGGGTGTTAGCTCTCTACATGTTTGATAGAATTCACCTGTGAAGCAATCTAGTCTTGGACTGTTGTGTGTTGGAAGATTTTTAATCACAGTTTCAATTTCATTACTTGTGATTGGTCTGTTCATATTTCTGTTTCTTCCTGGTTCAGTCTTAGAAGCTTATACCTTTCTAAGAATTTGTCCATTTCTTCCAGGTCGTCCATTTTATTGGCATAGAGTTGCTTGTAGTAGTCTCTTAGGATGCTTTGTATTTCTGCAGTGTCTGTTGTAACTTCTCCTTTTTCATTTCTAATTTTATTGATTTGCATCCTCTCCCTCTTTTTCTTGAATCTGGCTAATGGTTTATCAAGTTCATCTTCTCAAAGAACCAGCTTTTGGTTTTATTGATCTTTGCTATTGTTTTCTTTGTTTCTATTTCATTTATTTCTGCTCTGATCTTTATGATTTCTTTCCTTCTGCTTACTTTAGGTTTTGTTTGTTCTTCTTTCTCTAGTTCCTTTAGGTGTAACATTAGATTTTTTTGAGGTTTTTCTTGTTTCTTGAGGTAGGCTTGTATAGCTATAAACTTCCCTCTTAGAACTGCTTTTGCTGCATCCCATAGGTTTTGGATCGTCGTGTTTTCAGTGTCATTTTTCTCTAGGAATTTTCTGACTTCCTCTTTGGTTTCTTCAGTGATCTCTTGGTTATTTAGTAAGGTATTGCTTAGCCTCCATGTGTTTGTGTTTTTTACGTTTTTTTCCCTGTAATTCATTTGTAATCTCATAGCGTTGTGGTCAGAAAACATGCTTGATATGATTTCAATTTTCTTAAATTTACTGAGGCTTGATTTGTGACCCAAGATGTGATCTGTCCTGGAGAATGTTCCGTGCACACTTGAGAAGAAAGTGTAATCTTCTGTTTTTGGATGGAATGTCCTATAAATATCAATTAAATCTATCTGGTCTATTGTGTCATTTAAAGCTTCTGCTTCCTTATTTTCATTTTGGATGATCTTTCCATTGGTGTTAGGTGTTAAAGTCCCCCACTATTATTGTGTTACTGTCGATTTCCTCTTTTATAGCTGTTAGCAGATGCCCCATGTATTGTGGTGCTATGTTGGGTGCATATATATTTATAATTGTTATATCTTCTTCTTGGATTGATCCCTTGATCATTATGTAGTGTCCTTCCTTGTCTCTTGTAACATTCTTTATTTTAAAATCTATTTTATGTGATATGAGTATTGCTGCTCCAGCTTTCTTTTGATTTCCATTTGCACAGAATATCTTTTTCCATCCCCTCACTTTCAGTCTGTATGTGTCCCTAGGTCTGAAGTGGGTCCCTTGTAGACAGCATATATATGTGTCTTCTTTTTGTATCCATTCAATGAGCCTGTGTCTTTTGGTTGGAGCATTTCATCCATTCACGTTTAAGGTAATTATCGATATGTATGTTCCTATTACCATTTTCTTAATTGTTTTGGGTTTGTTTTTGTAGGTGCTTTTCTTCTCTTGTGTTTCCCACTTAGAGAAGTTCCTATAGCGGTTGTTGTAAAGCTGGTTTGGTGGTGCTGATTTCTCTTAGCTTTTGCTTGTCTGTAAAGCTTTTGATTCCTCCACTGAACCTGAATGAGATCCTTGCCGGGTAGAGTAATCTTGGTTGTAGGTTCTTCCCTTTCACCACTTTAAGTATATCATGCCACTCCCTTCTGGCTTGTAGAGTTTCTGCTGAGAAATCAGCTGTTAACCTTATGGGAGTTCCCTTGTATATTATTTGTCGTTTTTCCCTTGCTGCTTTCAGTAATTTTTCTTTGTCTTTAATTTTTGCCAATTTGATTACTATGTGTCTCGGCGTGTTTCTCCTTGGGTTTATCCTGTATGGGACTCCCTGTGCTTCCTGGACTTGGGTGGCTATTTCCTTTCCCATGTTAGGGAAGTTTTTAACTATAATCTCTTTAAATATTTCCTCTGGTCCTTTCTCTCTCTCTTCTCCTTCTGGGACCCCTATAATGCAAATGTTGTTGCGTTTAATGTTGTCCCAGAGGTCTGTTAGGCTGTCTTCATTTATTTTCATTCTTTTTTGTTTTCTCTGTTCTGCAGCAGTGAATTTCACCATTCTGTCTTCCAGGTCACTTATCCGTTCTTCTGCCTCAGTTATTCTGCTATTGATTGCTTCTAGTGTAGTTTTCATTTCAGTTATTGTATTGTTCATCTCTGTTTGTTCTTTAATTCTTCTAGGTCTTTGTTAAACATTTCTTGCATCTTCTCGATCTTTGCCTCCATTCTTTTTCCGAGGTCCTGGATCATCTTCACTATCATTATTCTGAATTCTTTTTCTGGAAGGTTTCCTATCTCCACTTCATTTAGTTGTTTTTCTGGGGCTTTATCTTGTTCCTTCATCTGGTACATAGCCCTCTGCCTTTTCATCTTGTCTCTCTTTCTGTGAATGTGGTTTTTGTTCCACCAGCTGCAGGACTGTAGTTCTTCTTGCTTCTGCTGTATGCCCTCTGGTTGATGTGGCTATCTATGAGGCTTGTGCAAGTTTCCTGATGGGAGGGACTGGTGGTGGGTAGCGCTCCATATGTAGCTTTTTAAAAATAATTTTTCTCAACTTGCAGATTAAACACATTAATTAAAGAAGAATAAACTGGTACTTCTACCTTGAAGAATAGTTAAAGTTGGACTTGTGAATCATTTTGATCAAGCTGACTTTAAGTACCTGTCAGTACTTAAACTACTATCAAGAAGAAGATGAGAACTGAATTCCATCTCTAATCTTTCAATACATCACTTCAAATAAAATGCATATTAAGTTTAAGATAAATTTTTCCTCCTCTCAGAATGGCAGGGTTCACAACATCCACAAAGAGTCTGGCAATACTTTCGCAGTAAGTATCCAAGAGGAAGGGGAGAAGAAGGCTTTGCAGTTAAATGTTAATTAACCCACTATAAAGTACTAACAGCATACTAGGTATCATGCAAGGAGCTGGAAACCCCAAGTAACAAAAGCATAGTTTATTTTCCCTCCGTTTAAATGAAGAACCATAGGAAAAAGAACAAATTTTAGCCATAAAAGTGCTATAATGGAGGACTGAATAAAACACAAGACCACAGAAGAGGAAACACTGATCTCTTCCGTGGGTAATCCATTAGAAGTCATGGCTCATTTGCAAAGGAAGTGACACTGGAAGCATATCTTCAAGCATACACGTGTTGACCTTCTATTAGTTCATCAGATATAGGGAGGGAGGGGAGAAGACAACAGAGGAAGAGGCAAAACAGTATATTCTAAGGCAAGGAGGTTGGAAAGAATGTGGTACTTTTCTGAAACTCTTAAGTTGTTCAAAATAGCTGGGATCAAGGGAATGGTGATGAGAGATGAAGCTGAAGGTAGATCACAAGTGGTCTTTTTTTTTTTTTTTTAATCTTTTGGCCATGCCACATGGCATGTGAGACCTTACTTCCCTGACCAGGGATTGACCTGTGCCCCCTGCATTGGCAGCGCGGAGTCTTGACCACTGGACTGCCAGGGAAGTCCCCACAAATGGCCTTGACTCTCCTTTGATAATATCATTGTATGAGCAATGATTTTATCCTGAGGTATAGATCATGTTAACTACCAAAAGATTAAATAAATAATCAAATGTTCACTTCAGAAGGAACATTTTATCAGCTGTGTGGCAGGAATTAGAAAGAAGATGCATGAGGACATTAGTTTCTGGTCTTAGAAAATGATGGGGTCCTGAACTAATGACAGGACAGAGTTGAAAAGCAGTCAGTGGATAACACTGATAGCACTGAGTAAATGATTAGAGTTAGAGATGAATTAAGAGATGGGTAAGAAAAATGACTCACGTTTCTGACTTGGACAACTGGGTAGAGAACACTGCTTTGAAAGCAATGGGGAAGACTACAAAAGGGTCAGTGTGAAAGAGAAAAAAATGGTTAAGTTTGAGATTACTGAAAATGTATATACATCCAATATGCAGATGAAAAGGGAAGATAGCATATCAAAAGGGAGAAGCAGCAGAGAGAGGTGGTTAAGAGGACAGGTTCTAGAATCAGACTACTTTGATTCTAATCTCTAACCCATCACTTGTCACTTCCCCTCTCTGAACCTCAGTTCCTTAACCTGTTAAGGTGGATAATAGTAAATCTTATACGCTATTGTAAGGATTAGATAATAGTTGTAAAGACTCAATACATGTTAATTATTTGATTGTGATTTGAGTTCAGGAGAAAGATCAGTGTTGCAGATGTATATTTATAACTCATGGATGAGCTTACTTAAGGAGACTATGTACAATAAGGAGAGAAAGCAGCTATGGACAGAACCAGGGTAAGTTCAACATTTTAAGGAGCAGGAATCAGAGAAAGAACTAGTACACAAGAGATCAGAACCAGAGAGAACCAGAGATAATGATCTGTAGTAAAGAAAGGAGAAAAAGTTCAAGCTTCTAACGCTCAGCTAAGATCAAGTTATGCATATGTTCAGCAAATTTAGAAGCAAAAGATTGCTGTTGACCTTAATAAGAACAGTTTAAGAAGAATGATAGAAATATGGTTTGATAATAAATAGCAATGAGCTGAAGAATAAATAAAGCATTAGGAGATGGGCTGCAGTCTATTTTTTCAAGAGGCTTAGCTGGTAAATCCAGTTAACTAGCTAAAAATTAAACTTAACTGAAATGAACAGGATGGCAAACTTTAAAATACTATGGAATCATGGGGGACTTTCTTGGTGGTCCAGTGGTTAAGAATCTGCCTTCCAATGCAGGGGACATGGGTTCAGTCCCTGGTTGGGGAACTAAGATCCCACATGCCATGGGATAACAAAGCCTGCATGCCAAAATACTGAGCCCACGTACCGCAACTATTGAGCCCGTGCGCTCTGGAGCCCATGTGCCACAACTAGAGAGAAGCCCATGCTCTGCAATGAAAGATCCCGCAAGCCGCAGTGAAGATCCCGCATGCTGCAACTAAGACCCAATGCAGCCAAATTAATAAAAAAGAAAATTATGGAATCATGAGTGTAAGAGAATGCTAAAATAGTTTCTGAGAAGTATTAGAATAAGGAAAAGAATTAAAATCAAAAGAATTGGAATTGACAATTTTGAGTCAGGAAAATAAATGACTACTACTATACTACAGAAATCATTAAAATACTGATATATGCTCTGAAATTTGGAAAAGGAAGCACTGAAAGAAATACTGTTAGATAATTCTCATACCTCTTTATTTCTCCTAAAAGGCACCCTCAGTATTTCTTCCTGCTGTTCCAACTGTCTCAGGGTGAGGGGTTTAAATGGTGATCCTGGTAGTGACTGGCAAAATATGTCATTCACAGGAGATGCTCTGAATCTATTCAGTGAGAACAAAGCATTAAACCTAAGCAAACGACACTTTAAAGCATGTGTGCATTTCATGTTTAAAATATTAAATCCACATCCTACCTATATTTAGGATGACTGCACAAGAGTGGTGTCAAAATGACAACTTCATATTCACAAGTTGTAACTTCAGCTACTGAAAGAATTTCATGCTTAGATTCAGGATGACATATGTACATCACAGTACTTGATCTGGGCCGGTTCTGTTTCAAACTACAAGGTGTACCATTTCCCATTCCCACTGGATAGTAGGGTGTCATCTGACCTTCGATATTTTTAGTGGGAATCTTAAAAAAAGAGTATAAGACAGACTTTTCATTAGAAATAGAGGTGGGGTGAGGATGGAGAAGCACTTATTCTGAAAGGAAGAAAACTACATTTTATTCATAAACTAACATTTATAAAGGTAACATTTCTGTACTTTCTATAAGCTCTCCCTCTACTATTCTTTTCATTCATATTCTTATTTGAGCAAATACATATTTTCAGAGCTAATTTAATACAGAATAAAAGAAAATTTTTATTTGGTGCTAAAATTAAGATGTACACTTACATAAAAAAGGCTATAATAACATAATTAATATGAATTATTTTCAAAAGTTCTAAATAAAGTGACTAAGATAAAATATAGAAACTTACTATACTTGGGCTGGTCAGAGCTTTCTTCACTAAACTCTCAAGTGAATGCCTATGTTAGAATTTAGATTCTAGAGATTTGAAGTTTGATTTGTCAAAAAGTAGGGCTACAGAGTTAACACTATGTTCTAAAACAGGAATCTAAATATTGTGCTGGTTCACTGATCTGCTTACTCTTCTTCCCTGTTATTAACAGACATACTTCTCAGCATATAAACTCCTGTACAAATCCATTCATGGCCAGCAAAAGACAGATGAAGAAATTTTCACGGAATGGGGGAATAAAGGAGATCACCCCAGAAGACAAGGATTATTAAGGAATTAGCTCCCATACTTTTATCGACATAAACACAAGAAGAATTAAATGGAAGGGCTTTAAAAGATATTGTTAATATCATCTCCAAGCAAGCTCTTTGGAGGCAGGGAGCTCATCTTGTATCACTTCGGTCCCAAAACAGGCAATAAATAAATGTTTCCAGGGGAAAGTATTTTGAGATTTCTTGTATGCTAGTTTCATCCTAGTGTCTAGAATTAGAAAATCCTGGGTTAAAATCCAAGCTTTGCATTCACTAGCCTTATGACTTTGACCAAATTTCAGTTTTTGTCATTCATAAAAGTAGAATAATAATATATACTCAAAGGCTGTAGGGAGAATTAAGCATTACCCTTTGTTACATGCCTGGCACAGCATCTGGCTTATGAATTGGGGCTCAATAAATGTTAGTTTTCTTCCCTTACCCTTTTCTTCCTCTTCCTTGATCATTTCACACTTTGAATTCCATCTTGCTATCCTCCAGAGCCAAAAATATTTTGAGATAAATATTTTATCTCAAAGGTAGTCTGTAAAATTAAAACCTTTTAAAATAGCAATGCTGTGTGTGTCTATGCATAGCTTACCAACTCCCCCAAAGCCACCCTTTTAAGTTATGGGCATCCCTTTTAAGTAATCTTTAAGGCCTTTTGCCGTTTAACTTTACTTCTAATAAAAGAATCATTATGGTATGAAACCATTTATAGAAATATCCTCTACCAATAAGTTATTTAACTTTATGGAAATTCTTAGGATTCATAAAGCATTCCTTGAACCACAGGGGCATTTAAAAACTGTAACTGGTCACCCTAAGGAATAGTTCTTTTTAAACAATCCTATTTTTCAGTCATCAATTATGCATTCACATTCAATAAGCATTCATGAAGGGCCTACATTATGTCTGGCACTCTGCTTTGCACTGTGGGGTAAAGAGAAAAAAGACAGTCCCTGCTTTTAAGATGCTTGCAGTCTGGTAGCTTGTTATTTACATTTATGATTTATCTGTTTTACCCATAGGAAATAGGGTCCAAACAACAGAAAAAATGCAAAAGCTCCAATGTTGAACAGAGGGAAAGAACCACTGCGAAGCACAGAAGTGATATAATGCTGTTATAGAAACTTTCCCAGACACATCTTTGATAAATTCATTTATTTTTGTATGATCTTAAAGTAAATAAAAGTATTATAGCATAACTTTTCTCATAAAAATCTAACATATTGCAAATTTTCTTTGACTAAATCCTTTGAGGTAGTTGAGAGATAAAGAACACATGGCTATATTCTGTCAATTAAGTTTTATAAATTCATGTCTAACAATAGATGTTAAGACTGAAAATCACCAATTATCACTTGCCTCTTTTGATTTTTCCTTTTCTTCCGCTTCTTGTTCTGTGGATTAATACAAAAGTAAGTTAAATAATGACCAGTGACTTATATACAAGATATAAATGACTAAGTTTTCATCAACTTTGTAATCTTAAACTTCTTTCTAAAGAAAACCTGGACTTCCCTGGTGGTGCAGTGGTTAAGAATCCACCTGCCAGTGCAGGGGACACGGGTCTGGTCCCTGGTCTGGGAAGATCCCACATGCCGTGGAGCAACTAAGCTCGTGTGCCACAACTACTGAGCCTGTGCTCTAGAGCCCGTGAGCCACAACTACTGAGCCTGCATGCCTAGAGCCCGTGCTCCGCAACAAGAGAAGCCACCGCAATGAGAAGCTTGAGCCCCGCAATGAAGAGTAGCTCCCGCTCACCGCAACTAGAGAAAAGTCTGCGCACAGCAACAAAGACCCAACACAGCCAATAAATAAATAAATTAAATTAAATAAAAATAAGACCCAAAACATACACATACTTTTAGCTAGATTCCTTGAAATGGTTTCTTTTGAAAGAACAGTCATATTTAATCATTACATCTTTATTTAGGAAATACTCTATTTGAGGCATAAGAACTGGCCACGACAGTTTTCTTCTGAAGTGTTTTTATCTCAGTGAAAGGTTTAATCTTAAATGAGTTGACCAATTTGAATAATATAGATGAATAAAAATATTTCATAATTTGAGGGATACATCTACATGTCTATTTCCATATATAAAAAGTTGATTAAACCAAGCAAAAGACTAACACTATATAAATATAACACTGATATGTATGGCTCACCAGATTTTAAAAATTTATTAATAGGTAGAAAAAAAGCATAATGTTTGCTAAAACAGAAAGTAATGAAAAGATCTCTTTGAAAAAGTTTTCTATGGGATTGTTCAGAAGTTTATTTTAGTGTTTTAAAATTCATACAGTCTCCAAGAAAATCTTTTAAATTCCAATTTGAACATATACTTTAAACCAAATACCAGCATTACTACTAAATCACTCTGTAGAAACAAACCTTTTTCGGATAGAAGATTCTTAGCCAACATATTCCCAAGGTAGTACTCGTGAATATTTACTTTCTATATTTAAAAATAAAATAAAAATATAGTAAGTATTTGGCAAATACATTTTTAAAGAATACAGTTTAAAACCATCCACCTCATTATTAAAGTTTTCATTTTATAATGTTCTATATTTCATATTTTGAAGAAAAAAATACCTGACCACTTTCTTTCTCTTCATGGTACTGCCGAATGTGTTTTCCGTGACATACTTCGTAAGTCCAATAAGACTCAATCTAAGACAGATGGATGTATTTATGTACAAAAGCCACACAACTCAACTGAATTCCTTTTTGATATTTTAAGCAACTGAAGATTTCTCTGAAGATTTACAGCAAGCTTTCATTAAATGAAAGTTATTATTATGCCTCAGAAAACATGAAATTACTGAAGCTTATTCATTGTTTTCACTAATTAGCTAAATGTGAAAATTCTATGAAGGAAATAGGTCTAAATATACCTGGGGTCTACAATAAACACCTGGCCAAGGGATCATTTTTTACACAGCCTAAAAAAATAACCATGAGCAGTTTTTATTAAAATTGTATATAAAGAAACTTTCTTTTGATCTGAAAAACATTCAGAGCAGTTTGGTGATATTATTTGATAATTGATATTATTGGGTGTTTGCTGCATATACTATACAGGAATTTAAATGAACAAAATACTATTAAGCAACAGTTTAGTTTTACAACTAACTTAAAATGTGATACAACATAATAAAGTAAAAAGAAACAGAGAATTATTTTCAAGGGCCTATTGGCTGCTGGAAATTTATTTTCTAGTTATCAAGTGAACATAAAATACATACTCTGTAGGAACAACTGCTCTGTTTAAATAGTGGCTCCAATAGCTCTCTTGGATTTGGGCCTTTATAATCCTTTTCTTCTTCCTATGAAAGAATTAGAGTTTAATACAATTATTCTGGAACTTCACCCAACTCTGCTGTTTAGGTATTAACTCATTGGTCAAACCACAAATGCTTGGAAATAAAAGGGGGAAAAAAGTCAAAACCTTTAATAAGATCCTATGGCATGCCACTTCTTTCAAAAGAATTGAAGTATATGCAGCAACATGGATGGACCTAGAGATTTTCATACTGAGTGAAGTAAGTCAGACAGAGAAAGACAACTATCATATAATATCACTTATATGCGGAATCTAAAAAAAAAATGGTACACATGAACTTATTTACAAAACAAAATAGTCACATATGTAGAAAATAAATTTATGGCTACCAGGAGGAAAGCGGTGGGGTGAGGGATAAATTGGGGGATTGGAATTGACATATACACATTACTATATATAAAATAGATAACTAATAAGGACCTACTATATAGCATAGGGAACTCTACTCAATACTCTGTAATGACCTATATGGGAAAGGAATCTGAAAAAGAGTAGATATGTATATCTGTATACATATATCTGTATGTATATATACATGTATATATACATATATATATACATGTATATATACATATATATATACATACATATATACATATATCTGTATGTATATGTATAACTGATTCACTTTGCTGTACACCTGAAACTGACACAACATTGTAAATCAACTATAATCCAAAAGAAAAAGAATTGAAGTATAAAATATGGAGCCATAGAATAATCTTCCATTCTTTCTTCTCTTAGAAAAAGGATAAGTATCAGTTTCCTGAACAATTCTTATAAACCTACTTCAGAATTATTAAATGCTTGTATCCAAACAAATTCTATCTATGAAAGCCTCAGAATAGTTGAATCTTATAGAATACACTGGAAAGTTTTAATATACTTCTCAGTTTTCCATATATTTTTACATTTCAGACTTGAATGCCATAAATACGTGTGTAATTGCATATGTGTGTATTTGTGTCTTAAGGTGGTTTAAAACAAGATAGCTGTCTTTCACAGATTTTAAGTCTGAACAAAACCTAAGAAACCTAAACTCACTGAGTTTAATACTTCCATTTTACAGATTGTGAAAATATTATGTAATTAGCTCAATAAACGTATTGAGTGGAGGAACTGAGTTTCAAATTTGTTCAAGGCTCCACAGCTAACTATAGCCTATACCTCAGCCTCCTGGCTCCTAGGCTGGTGTCCTTTCCATTTTACCATGCTGCCTCTCGTGTTTCATCTTGAAAGAAGTAATTGCCTTGAAGGATGGATAAGAGGCAGTTAGGGCATTTTAGGTGGAAGAAACGGGCATGAGCTAAGGTAGTAAGAAAGCACAAGGTACCTATAGATTTACTTATTAGCAATTCTTTATAAAAAATGTCACATACACATTTAAAATTTTATCTTGTTTCAAAACCTTCATTTCTATAAAAGAAAATATGCATGGAGTTAGATTTTCATCTAAAACATTAATAACTGGTTGCTAGTTTTTCCAAGTTGAACTGTAAAACTCAAAGAATTCAGGAATAATAAGGATTACTAACATTGTAAATCACTATACTTCAATAAAAAAGTGATTACTATATTTTTAGTAAGACAGAATAATTGAGAAACCTGTCACTCAATTTTATTTTAAGGTATGGAGTTGCAATGTTTTAAATAAATATCTTTGGTGACAGGGATTATCAATGTATTTATAAAAACTTACCTCATCACCACTTGTCACAAGGGGAAGAATGCATTTATATTTTTCTTTATGTGTAGTTGTCATGATGACATAATTATCTTCTTTATACAGAACTCCAGTTGTAGGCTAGAAATAGAACAAAAAAATGTACATTACTTTAGCTGATTAAACTGAACTATACTAACTTACAGTCCCAGGTTAAACTAATTCATCACTTCAACAGGATTTTTAAACATACTTGCAAAGGCAGGGAAAAGATTCTACATATTTTTTAATGACAAAATGAAGATGACAAACTTTATCCTGGTGTTACAATGTAACAGAAAAATAAGGAACAAAAATAAAGTTTGGAGTAAAAAGAAAAAAGTAGTAATGCAACAGACTGAAGTTATAATACAGATTAAAAAGCAGTAAGAGGTGTCAATGTTCATGGATACATCATCACTGAATACTTATTACTCCGACTAACAGTTACCACCTATATATGAGAATTTACAGCACTTTATAAACATACTCTCAATTCTGTTGGATGGGACACCTGAACATAATATAATGTAGTAGTTTTCATATTTGGATAACATATGGTCTTTACTGCAACTACTCAATTCTGCACTGTAGGAAGTAAGTGCACAGGCAATATGTAAATGAAAAAGCATGGTTGTATTCTGAGAAAACAAACAGCTTTACAAAAATAAAGTTTGGAGTGGGCCAGCCCAAAGGTATAGTTTGCAGATTCATGGTATATATCAACAAAACTATCCTTAAAGCAGTCTACAGTATAAAACCAAACAAATTCACAAATCAAAATGAACCAATGTAATTCAAATGAACATTTCAATTAATATAACTGATATTATTTAACTAAAAAGAAATCTCTGCTTTGTGATAGCAAATATGTCACTAACTACTAAGGCAGAAGTTTTCAAAGTCTATGAGAGGTGTTCTCTGACAATTCAATTCTCTCTTAACTTTTCTCTTCTTACAGCATTGTAAACCCACTATACTATTTGGCTATCCCTGGCAAGGAAAGAACCACCCTTATTACATATCTCTGCTCTTTTCTCAGTTTAATAAAAACAATTCCTAACTATAATAAAACCAGTACTACTTGAAACTGATGTTATCTTAAACACAAATACAAATTAGGAGATGTTTTCCCAAGACAATAAAACAAAACAAAACAGAGCAGTAAATACTAGCTGTATTAGCTATATGACACTACCAAATTAAGTTCTTTACATTTATTGTCTGATTGATGCTCGAAGCAAGCATTGTACCCATCTCACCGAAAAGGAAACTGAAGCCCAGGGCTTAAATAATTTGTCCAAGGTAATATAGCCAGTAAGTAGCACAGCCCAGACATGAACCCTAGCAGACTGATTCCATATTCTATGTGCTCTTAACTGTTTTAACATGTTTGAACTAACTTTTGTTAACATTTTCTTAGATTACTATATAGACTCCTGGACTATGGCCAAAGATCCTTATTTAAAAGATCATCACAAGTGAAGAGAGAAATCAAAGAGATTTGAAAGTCAGAGTTGTAAAGCCAAATTTGTGATAAAGGGATCCTTAGAAACATTTATTCAGTTGAGCCAACAAACTGCTGTAAGACAAAGCACTTATAATGTCTCTCGGTGTTTTCTGGATATATTCAGAACATATGATAGTGAGTTGTACAAAGCATGACTTACATTCATTTAGCTAGCAATGGATGGCCTTGAAGTCTTAGTCTTGTCAAATCATTCCTGTACTGTAGGGAAGGTGGACAGTAGCATATGACTTAAATCTAATCCTCTCTCTATTTGTGAAGTACCTGCAACTTAATATTCAGAACTGGATTCTACAGCAATATTGACTCATTTACTAAAATATTTACCACAATGCTAACAATGGAAAAAGAAACTGCTTGTCTAGAGCAACGGCAAAGAAAGGAAGACAATTCTTTCTTTGTAATTAAAACTAATCTTGGGTTTTACGTCTATGTGAAGAAATTCATTCCTCTGCCTATCGCTTTTAAGGTTTAGGTAAAAGGTAACAGAAGTAGAAACCATCACTATTCTTATTTGAAGATTTGTTGTTGCTGCAAAGATTCATTTTTCATTAGTTTAGGAAGGGCTACTTTCTTCTTTGATAAAACAGACCAAGTGGCAACTCTTCTATCTGAAAACTCTTTGCTGAAATAGTGCATCACTTATTGGGATCATGAAGTAAAAATTTTAACAAACTTTACCCTAATTTTTAATAATAGAAATTACAGGGGAAAAGTTAACCTTTTGTGATTTTCTAAGTTAAAAAATTTTTTTTGATCTACTACTAAAATGCTTCCTTCTGATTTTGTAAAACATGTTTTTACTTAAAAAAATATAATTCTGAATGCACAGAATCACAGATAGTGTAAAAAAACTTGTTCTATATAACTTAATACCTTAAAGTATTTCTAGTGTAAGATTAGTGATTTGATAAAAATCAGATTTTAATATAATGAAACTAATCAAGGGGGGTGTGGTCTTTAAGATTAAGGAATTTAAAAAGTATCTTGGCAGGGGAGAAATTCCTAATGTTTGACATGAGTCTGGAAGAATTAAGATACAGGATGAGAGAGAAAACTATCCTTGGAGAGGCTGTAAAATAAACTCAATGGCACTACTTGTTAATATATATAACATGCTTCAAACCATGGAGTTGGTCACCATTTTTCCCAAGAGTAGTGTCTGGGGAAAGTTTTTGAGTGGGAATACATTTCTATACTTACAAAAGAAGTAGAAAGAAAATGAGACTTATTTTGTGGTTTTCCTTCGGTGAAATTCATAAACTCTGTGAAGTAATGAATAATCGAACATTTTAATGACACAGAGATGTTATTTCAGAAGGAAAATATACACAAAAACAAAACTGACTTCTAAAAACCAGTAAAGAAAGAATATCATAATCATTAATTATTGTAAACATTTAAAAATGTACACAATTTTGGTGCTTAATACTTTTCTAAGCAAATTTGAAAGATTATGTATTATTTTGATATACATGAAGGGGAAGATGATTTAAAGCACAGAAGAATTTTAAAGATAAAGAAAATTCAGATCTTCTAATCAAGTCCCTTCCAATTTCAGGTGGGAGAGAGATAAAGACCTTTATCCTAGTTCATACAGCTGCTTAGTTACACACAAATGTCCATCCAACTGGCCTATAAAACAAAATGACAGTGCCAGGTGTGGAGGGCTGTAGTTTCAATTACACAAAGTAGGGAAGGGAAGCCCTGAGATTAGAAAAATACTAAAAAAAAAAAAAAAAAAAAACCAAAGATCAATGATAATCACTCTTGGGGCTTATTTTTGTGTGAGGGCCACAGATCTTTTGCCAACTTATAGGAAAATGTTTCTAGATTTTTCTCAAAATAACTCAAACTTAAAAAAAGAAAAGAAAAAGAATTTCTCTCCAAATTTTCAAATGTGTCCATCTTAGATTATGCTTCATTGTCAAAGAAAAGTAATTAAAAACAAAATGTCAAAATAAAATTGTTAGATATAGAAAAGGTTGGTACAGCATACGTTAAGACCGAGATCTTCTACCATAACCTCTTTTTAGCCAGCAAACACCAGTGCCAGAAAGAAAACTGAACAATTTAGTAGTAACTTCTAAAAAGGCTAGTTTTAGTCATCTACGTATAGGTCAGTAAATTTTTAGGGCCACATATCAGCATGCCTTTTTAAATTAAAAAAAAAAGCAAAACACAGGTGCAAGAGTAAAAAATTTTAATGACCACATTCTTTAAACATTTGCCAAGTTCATGCCAAGTGTGCTCTTTGGAAATAACAACAGAGGCTGAACTAAAATATTCTTATCCCAAGCCTCTTAGTTATATCTGACTTGTAACAAACTTTCATATAAGTATTTTAATATATCAATATTTCCTGAATAAGAACCAATTGTATAGCACAGGGAACACTACTCAATACTCCGTAATGACCTATATGGGAATAGAATCTTAAAAAAAGTGTATATATGTATAACTGATTCACTTTGCTGTAAAGCAGAAACTAACACGACATTGTAAACCAACTATGCTCCAATAAAAATTAATTTTAAAAATATTTCTTGGCATTAATGCAAAGATTAATCTGGCTTCCCAGAGAAATACTTAAGAACCACTGAACTACCAGAATGGAAGAACTGAAGACAGGTGGAGAAACAAACCAGGTGTGAAATATTAGCAAAAACTAACATCTGCAAATAGAAGTCTGTTGTGGTACTGATGACATCCGTTATCCTGGGACATTCTGTGCAGACATCCTAGTATCACGTATTCACGTTTCAGTGAAATAGTAATAGAACAATATACTAAAACAGTCTTCCAAGTAGAACGACTGCAGGTAACTGGAATAAGAATTTTAAAAAAATTCTGCAGGGCGGAGCGGGGTGGGGGGAACTGTTGCATTTTCCCCGACTTCCATTTGAAATAAATGAATTAATTACCATACAGTAAGTATCACAAGAGCCCAATTTCTACTGGCCTCCCGTGGATAGCAAGACTTCTCAGCAGTGCACTCCCCAAAGGAAGAAGGACTGCAAATATTCATTACTTTGAGATTATAAATATGTTTTTCAATGTAGGAAAACCGATCATAAAATCTCATGTTTTGGGGTCTTAAATAACAGCCGTAATACATCAAAACTGTAAAGGATATTCTGCATAGAGCGTCGTTAACATCTCACAGGCAAACAGCCCTCTCAGAAACAACTCTGAAGGAAAAAGAGCTGTGCGTATATGTTATGTACTGTGTGTGTATACAAGGGAGAAAGAACGAATATGAGAGAGGGAACTCATATCCGCAGTACAACTGGTTGTGTAGGTAGGGTGTGTAATACTCCTTGAAGGACAGAAGGCTGCTGGTGGAGTTAAGAGCTGCAGAGGACTTTCCAAAGAAGACAAATGTGTGCGCCTGACGTGGTTCTAGAAAAGCTTCTTCCACAGGGTGGGAGTGTTGCTAAGGTATAGTGCGACAGATTTTTAAAGGGGAGAGCAAGTGACCGCTGGATCCCGGAATGCGTAGCATGGAGGGCACATCCACAGAACGTGTCTGATAACACTTGCCGTTTGAATGAATGAACGCGGGGTCGATGAAGCTTTGGATTGGGGAAGGAGGCATGCGCCCGCAGAGGAGGTTCTAGGGGGAAAAAACGCAGAATACTGAGGGAAGGGGCCGAACCCTTAAGTGCCAGGAGGAAGAGAGATGGCTACCGAGTTCGCGAGGGCACTGACCAGAGAGAACTCGGTGCCGGGCCAGTTGACGCGGAAAGGGATGTCATCGCTGAGCTGGGGGAGCGCTCGGCCGCCGCCGGACGCCTCTAGGAGACCGCAGAGTACCAGTAACAGCGGCCCGCCTGGGACCAGACTCCGCGCGCCGCCGCCTCCTTCCTCCATCCTCCGCCGCCGAGCTCTCCAGCCGCCGCCACAACCCCCTCGGCCCACAGTGGAGAGGAGAGGGGGAAGGAGGAGGAGGAGGAGGAGGAGGAGGCGGCGGGACTACCAAGCGCCCAGGCAACCCGGGCCCCAACAGCCGCCACGTCTCCTTCCGGAGAGCCCAGCAACACCACCCCCGCCCCCTTGGACTTCCCGCCACCGTTTCCGGGGCAGGCGGTATATCAACATCCGGGGCCGCCGAGCCGTCCGCCTACGGAAGCCGGGACGCCGGCCGGGCTTACCTTGTCGCGCGCAACCGCAGTCTCGTGGCTGGGAGCGAAGGCAGCGGCTTCCCGGGAGCGGACGCGCAAAGAACGGGCCTCGGACCAGCCCTTTCGGCGGCGGCGAAGTGGCGGCACGGAGAGCTGGTGAGTCCGGGAGGCGGCGGCTGTTCCCTTCCGCCACCCGCGCGGCTCTCCACCGGCTGGGCAGCGGCTTGGCGCTCGTGGAGCAGCTACAGGAGAGTGTGAGCGGGGCGGGTGCTGGTCTTCAGATGAGAAAATTCGAGGTGGCGAGGAGAAGTGAGAAGTGGTGGTGTTCCTGACTGCTCTACCCTCTCGCTGCTTTTCCTTTTCTTCGCACGTAGCTTCTGTACACTTCATCTTTCCCGCTGGAAGTTTCTCTCCGCCTCTTTTGCTGTGGGCCGCGGTCACCTCACTACTTCCAGCTCCTGACTAACGCAGGGCGGGGGTTGGCTCAGTCTCCGCAGCCATGGTTTCGGGGATACCCGAGCCGAGGAAACCTGTCGTCCCCTCGTATAAGAATACTGCAATTCTCCGAGGATGGCCTAGACGGAGAATCTCCTTGTGGGAAGGGCAGCTAGATAGCTCAGCCCCAACATATTTTGCTTTACGGGAGTCTCTTTCATCCCAGAGTTGAAGTGTTGGGTTGCTGTTTTTTTTTTTTTGGGGGGGGGGTTGCTGTTTTTTTAAGGAAGCCGATAAGTTGCTTTATGTGGGGTTCAGGGCCAGGTGAATGTGAGGTTATGAACTCACATGAGGTTCAGATATCTCTGACTTTATTCAAAACACAAAAAGTTTTGGATTCCCCTCCCCATCTTAAAAAAAAAAGCCGTTGTTTTCATCTCTAATATAATGGGTTATACAGTGTTAGTTCTATAGCACCTGTCATTGTCTTTCTGGAGGTGGGAAAAGCTAGACCTCCGTGCTAGATCTGCTAAAGACTGTGTCGCCCCTTGTGTGTCGTCGTCCCTCCCACCCCCCGCGCAATTTGAGCCAAATCAAAAAGCAGGAAGAACAGTCTGTTTTTCTATTTTTTGTTTTAAAAATTTCCTTTTTTAAAACAAAAGGAATCCGCAGCATCAAAGAAAATTACTTTTTTCCAGAATTGAGGTGTTGTTCATTAATTTATTTACTTATTAATGCTTAATACGTGTGCAAACACTGGGATTGTTAAATGGCAAATAAATGGGTCTCTGTCCTCTTTCTCTCATGGTCTAACAAGGGAGATTACACAGACAAATAATGGTAAGCTATTGTGATATAATAAAGTAGTTAACATTTATATAGCCTTTCTTCCGTGCACTAGTGTAAGTACTTTATATATGTTATGAGGCAGGTACTATAGATTATACAGTAGAGAGATGTTAGAGTGAAGATATAAAGAAGGGCAGAGATTGGACAGGAAAGGCTTCCCAGGAGAGGTGACATTAGAATTGAGGTTTTAAGGATTTATAGGAGTTCATCAGGCAGGTGGGGAAGTGCATTTCCAGCACCATCCTTCTAGATGGTCCGTTAGGGCTTTTCGGTGTAGTCAGCAGATAGTGTGGGATGGAATCAACAGCAGGAGATTAGTGCTCTCTTAGAGGAACAGAGGCAGTCAGTTCAGATTAATTCAGTTCATTCAGTTCAAGATTAATTCCAAATGGATTAGGTATTTAAATGAACAACAAAAAGAAAACAATAGAAGAAAACTTAGGAGAATAATTCAATGATCTTGGTGTGTAAGATAGGAAATCCTGAAGTCATGAAGGAAAAGAGATGTATTTGACTAAATAAAAATGAAAAATATTTGTCTGCCCTGGTTTAGTCTCTGGGTCTATAGTGATGGAAGCTGCCTCAATAGAGCTTATGTTCAAGTAACAGATAAAAAACAAGTAAGATAATTTCTGGTAATGGTCACTGCTGCTTAGAAACTAGGGTTGTGTGAAAGAGAATGCTTCTGGGACATGCTGCTCAGGTAGATGGTCAGACTTGTGTGAGGAAGTGACATTTGAGTTGTGACTTGAAATGGTGAAGAGGAAGCCACACAGCAATTTCCAGCAGGAAAAGCTTGGTGTGTTGGAGGGACAGAAAGAAGGCTAATGTTGCTGGAGTGTAAGAGCAAAGTGGTAGGAGATGGCCAGCTGGACACAGATCTGTAAGTAGGAGAGTAATGTGGCCTGATGTACATTCGTGAAGATCATTATGGTTGCTGTGTGGAAAACCGATTATAGAGAATGTTATTGGCTGAACTGTGTTCCCCAAAAGGATATGCTGAAGTCCTAACTCCTGGAACCTGTGAGTGTGAACTTATTTGGAAATAGGGTCTTTGCAGATGGAAAGTTAAGATCATTGAACTCGGGTGGGCCCTAATACAATGACTAGTGTCTTTATAAGAAGAGGGATATTTGGACACAGACAGATATACAGAGAGAATGCTCTGTGAGGATGGAGGCAGAGATTGAAGTGATGTGTCTACAAACCAAGGAACGCTAAAGTTTGCCAGCAACCACCAGAAGTTAGCAAGAGGTAAGGACAAATCCTCCCATAGAGGTTTCATAGAGATCGTGGCTCTGCTGACACCTTGATTTCAGACTTCTAACCCCCAGACCTGGGACTTTCCTGGTGGCACAGTGGTTAAGAATCTGTCTGCCAATGCAGGGGACATGGGTTCGAGCCTGGGTCTCGGAAGATGCCACATGCCGTGGAGCAACTAAGCCCTCAGCATGTGGGCTTAGTTGTATGGCAGCCCTAGGAAACTAATGGAGGGGCAAGTATGGCAACAGGGAGACCAGTTAGGAAGCTGGTAGCAGCAGAGGTGGGGAGAAGTGGCCTAATTTGGATATATTTTTCAGCTACAGCATCTTGAATTTGCTGGTGGATTAGATGTGACATGTTCTTACAGAGATGAATTAATGATGATGTCTAGATATGTTTTATGAGGAACTGGTGGTGCAGTTTACTGAAAAAGGGAAGAGAAGAATGTGGACTGATGGGAGCCCTGTGTTTTTGTCTGTTTTACTTTTTATTTTGAAGTGATTTCAAACTTATATAATAGTTGCAAGAATCAAACCTAGATTTCCCCAGTTGTTAACATCTTACATATGTGGTTTGATTACAATAAGAGTAATTTCTGAATCAAGGGTTCTGTTTTGGACATGTTAAGTTTTATTATTTTTTTAAATTTTTATTGGAGTATAGTTTATTTACTGGACATGTTAAGTTGTAGATATCAGTTAGACATCCAACTGCAGCTAACATGTTGGTTAAATAAACCTGAAGCTCAGGTAAGGAGGTCAGAGCTGGAGTTATAAATTTTGGCGTTATTAGCATATAGATTTACTGAGAGCCATGGTTCTGGCTGACATCATTTAGGGAAAAAATGAGGATAACAAAGGGAAGATGAGTCATTGCAACATTAGATACTGAACAGCATTGAAGAATTAACGAAATGGACTGGGGAGGTGTGCCCAGTAAAGCAGAAAGAAAATCAGAAAACTGAGATATCAAGGAAGTCAAGAGAAAGAAGTGTACCATGGGAATGACCAGCTAGCTGAGTCAAGTAAATGCTGCTGAGGAGTTGTGGAAGATGAGGATAAGCAGGTAACCACTGGATTTGACAGCATGGAGGAGGAGCAGAGGGGAAGAAAGGCTTGATTGGATTGAAGTGGAGGCTTTTTTATGTGTATGTTAAATTAAAGACATTATGTTTTTGCATTTCAGCAGAATATACACCAGTTTCTCAAAACCTTGACAATGTTGACATGTTGGGCCAGGAAAATCCTTGTTGTGAGGGGCTATCTTGTGTGTCGTATAACGTTTAGGAGCATACCTGGCTTGTGTCCACTAGATGCTAATAGCAACCCCGCCCTCCCCCCTACCCCCAGCCAAGTTGTGACAACCAGAAATGTCTGCACACATTGCCAAATGTCCCTTGGCAGGCAAAATGGCCCATGGTTGAGAATCACTGGTTTAGACTTTTAAATGAGAGGCTTGAATATTGATGGTAAAGTTTTAGGCATTAGCTCACTGAGTGGGAAGATATTTAGAGGCAAGCAGGGGACCTTTCTAGCACTCTAAAAATTTTGCAGTGTAGTGAACACCTACTTTGCCTATGATGCCTGTTTGTGTTGTATCTTTTGATGATTCCATAAGGCACTTAATCTTACCTCACACTGATGTCATCATTATGCAGTTATCATCATAGAGAATTTTGAATGTAACTGTGTAGAAGATTGTCCTGAATCTGTATTAACACCATCATTGCCTAGAAATTATTTTGAAAAAATAGTCAATTACTTCATTTAATAGTCTCTTGATTTTTTCTCATGTAAATATGGTACAGAATACACAATCTTAAATTTTGTTTATTTTAAATTTCTGCTTCATGGATTCCAGAAAAATTCCCCTTTATTTGGCAAAACTACGCTTTTCTGCACACAAGGGAGTTAGTCTTAATGTGGCAGTTTTCAATTAGCTGCAGAACTACAGATCTGGGGAGAGATCAAGAAAGTTGTGCAGTTATTCATCTAATAAATGTGGTTTGGAAGCACTGTCCAAAGTACTAAGGGTGCTATAAAAATGACTTAGATATTAAAAAAATGACTTAGATATAGATCAAGTCCACCAAAATATTACCACCTAAGAAGGGAGACAGGACTTGTAAATAACTAATTATATTAAAAGTGAGAAGCGTTGTTAGAGAAGTACTGTGCAGATAAAGTATTGCAGACATTCAAAGGAGGGGGTGATTACCTCTAGCAAGGGATGAGAAGAAGGAAGCGTGGAAACCAATAAAATAGTCTCGGCATTTGTATAGGACCTTAATGGATGGTAGGAATCGGATTTACAGAGCTGGGAGAGGCCTATTCTAAGGGATGAAGGAGCATGAACCCAAGACATAGAGATCAAAAATAATTTGGTTTGAGTATGAGAATGACATAAGGAATTTAATATGTGACAAGGGTGTTATTTCACTTTTGTGGGAAAAGGATGTTTTAATCAATAAATGCTGATAGTGGAATTTGCTATTCATCTATGGGAAAACCAACTAGATCACCTTATCATAAATTATATAAAAAGTAAATTGTGAGAATTCCCTGGTGGTCCAGTGGTCAGGACTCCACGCTTTCACTGCTGAGGGCCCGTGTTCGATCCCTGGTCGGGGACTGTAAGCCAGGCAGCGCTGCCAAAAAAAAGCAAATAAATTGTAAATGAGTTAAAGATATTTCCCTATGAAGCAATTAGGAGAATATTCATATAATTGGAGTAGGGATGGTATTTTTTAGTAAGACAGGAAATCCAGATACTGTAAAAGGAAAGACAGACCTGCTATAATAAACTTTTTTAAGTTCGCAATTTTTTTTTTTTTTTTTTTGCGGTACGCGGGCCTCTCACTGTTGTGGCCTGTCCTGTTGCGGAGCACAGGCTCCGGACGCACAGGCTTAGCGGCCATGGCTCACGGGCCCAGCTGCTCTGCGGCATGTGGGATCTTCCCGGACCGGGGCACGAACCCGTGTCCCCTGCATTGGCAGGCGGACTCTCAACCACTGCGCCACCAGGGAAGCCCAAAATTAGTAATTTTTAAAGTTAAAAATACGCAAACCTTTTGGCCTAGTGATTTTACTTTTTGGACTTTCTCCTTTAAATACAAAAGCCCTGACACATAAGGATGTATGTATAAAGATAATTCATTGTGGCATTAGCTGTAATGGCAAAAAAAAACACTGGATATCTGATTTTCTAATAATAAGGCAATGGCTGAATAACTATATGCAAACTCTGTACAACTGAATAGTGAGGTGGTTAGGAGCAGGGGCTCAAGCGTTAGGCTAGTGAGATTCTGATCCTACCTACTACATGTGTGACCTTGGGCACGTTACTTAACCTCTTTAGAGCTCAGTTTTCTTACCTTTAAAATGGAGAAAATAACAAATATGAGATGTAAGAACTATTATGAAGATTGAGATTTATTATGTATTTCATTCATTTAATAGATGTGTCCAGGCACTATTTTAAGCGCTTTATAGATACAAATTTATATAATTGATTTATTCCTTGTAATAACCTCAGAAGTTAAATTTTATTGTTTCCTCATTTTACTGATTAGGAAACTGAAACGCAAGAGAGGTTAATATGTTCTAATATAATTCACACACAGGTATAAAATTGTATATCTGTGCCATGTTATAAAATACGGTTGAATAAAACTTTAAATTTTTTTTCTAGTTGAAATTTTTCTGAGACAGAAATGAGAACCAACCACTTGGGCTTTGAGTTAAAAGTTATCCCATATCTCTATAATACTTTCTCATTTAGAGATATAAAGGGCAAAAACCGATAAAAATAAAGACATTTGTTCAAATTAACAGCTGGTATGCAATGAGGTTGTTTAACACTAATTACTCCAGAGGCTGCCTAAGATAGTAATTGACCATTTCTGTTAATTTCCAATATTGATCTTTTTTCCCCTCCAATCACTCCTTTAAATATAATTTACTCTGTGGTAACAAGAAGACTTAAGAGGACTGGGATACACATTTTGGGAAAAATAAATGAGGAGAAAAGTTTTGGCCTTCAGAGATTTTTGGTTAAAATACATCATGTTCACAGGTGACAGAATGCTAGCAAATATCCAGGTGCAAATGTGAATATTGTACATACTCATTTCTTAGGTACAAGGAAAAAGAAAGGAGATTGGAAATTTGATTTCAAATCAAGCTAGAATGTTTCTTTTTTTAATCCTATGCTTTATATTTTTGTTTATGGTTTTTCCTAAGGATTTTCTGTTAAGAATTTTGTATAAGAATGAGTTTTTAAAACTTCATGTGTACAACACCTATATATAACCATACCTGTGTAGTATTCTTGTCAAGCCTGGGTATAAGAAAATTATCAAACAAAAAATGTGGCTCATTCTACAAGACAGCTGTCCTGAACCTTGAAAAAAATCAATGACTAGGAATAAAAAGATTCCTCTATAACCAAAGATGTATACTACTATCACATCTTAGAAAAATAACAATGATTTCAACTTTCACCATTTATTGGCCTTTTTCCCCCCATTCAGGATCCAATCAGGGGTCATGCCTTGCATTTAATTGTTGTCATAAAGGCTGTTTTATTTTTATTTTTAAAAGAAGTTTATTGGAGTATAGTTGATTTACAATGTTGTTTTAGTTTCAGGTGTACAGCAAAGTGAATCAGTTATGCATATATCCACTCTTTTTCAGATTCTTTTCCCATATAGGCCATTACAGAGTATTGAGTAGAGTTCCCTGTGCTGTACAGTAGGTCCTTATTAGTTTTCTATTTTATATATAGTATATATATGTCAATCCCAATTTAAAGTCTGTTTAAAACTATAGCAGTTCCCCTTTGCCATTGATTCTAGGGCTCACTATTTTTTTTTGTACTACTAACAAAGAAAATAACCACTACCAGTTACATTTATGACATGCCATCTAGTGTAAGACTCATCTCAATTTCAGAAGTCTTAAAATGAAATAAATATATTGACAAAATATGGCAACTTGCCCAAGGTCATAACACTGGTAAGCAGTGGAACTGGATATCAAACCCAAACAGTCTTGCTCCTGAATCCATTCTTTTGGCCACTTCTCAGTGTTGCCATTTTGTAATCAATGAGTTATTGCATGTAAGGCTTTTTCAGCATAGTGCTTTAATTACATATTAAATATGTAATATGTGTTAGCTTTTATTATCATTTTCACTGCTTCTGCAATTGGCTACTACTATATGTTTATAACATCTACGTTCTGTGACTTTATTCAGTTTTTCTGTGCTTTGTTTATAGGTTGATTCTCAAGCATTGAAAACCTATAAACTTTACAATATTGTACTTATGCAAGTACAAGTCAGTATAAAATCAAGAGGTGTAATTGGAACTGCAGAGAAAGAAATGTAATTGTATTAATCCTCTGCCACTTAAAGTGTCCTTTTAGCTCCCTAAAATTAGTACTATATTTGCTAAAATGAATCCATTTTGTTCTTGAAGATATATATATTTTTAATTTTTTTTTAATTAATTAATTTATTTATGGCTGTGTTGGGTCTTCGTTTCTGTGCGAGGGCTTTCTCTAGTTGTGGCAAGCGGGGCCACTCTTCATCCCGATGCGCGGGCCTCTCACTGTCGCGGCCTCTCTTGTTGCGGAGCACAGGCTCCAGACGCGCAGGCTCAGTAATTGTGGCTCACGGGCTCAGTTGCTCCGCGGCATGTGGGATCTTCCCAGACCAGGGCTCGAACCCGTGTCCCCTGCATTGGCAGGCAGATTCTCAACCACTGCGCCACCAGGGAAGCCCTTGAAGATATATTTTGAGCTCTCAAACACTTTGTTCTAATTTACACTAGTTGCTTTCCAAGTCTGTTGCATATCTACCTATCTATATTGGGTCTATCCATCTATCTATGTTTGTTTTTTTGGGGTAACTCTCCTGGGTTAAATCTACTGTTTTATGTTATTCCGTGTCCTCCTTGTCTCACATTTCCCTCCCAGCTTGTTGGGGTATACCTAATTAGAAGTAATTTTTTTGGGAAAAGATATAAAGCAGGTAATTTAATTTTCACAGGCCTATAATATGCAAATGTATTTATCTTGCCTTCTCAGTTAACAGTTTGTGAATAGAATTCATAGTTCAATCATTTCGTTTTGCTTGAAACTTTGAAGACATCATTCCTTTGCCTTTTACCATCTAGTATATCTGACGAGAATACTAAAGCCAGTTGATTCTGCTTCTTTTTTGCAAGTAATATACTTTTTCCTCTGGAATGTTTTATTAGATTCTTTTTCTTTATCATTGGTTTTATCATACTTTATGAGAGTATTTCTTTCTAGATGTGGATCTTTTTTCATTTATCCTTCATTGCACTCCATGAGTCCCATTTGTTCACTTATTAAATTTTGTTCTCCTTCATTTTCTCTTTTCTATTCAGAATACCATTTAGATAGATTCTTCCAAACAGAGAGAAAAAGGACAAAAAAAATTAGGTAATGTGGAAGATCAATTCAAGAGATCTATTTCCTTTGACTATCAGTTCTCCTTTTTGAATATCTTTCGTCAGTGTTTCTTTTTTTTCCTGTTTCCATAGTTTCCAGTTGCTCATTTTTAATAGATGCAATGTCTTCATGAATTTCTTTGAGGATAGCACTTACAAACTTTAAACATCTATAAGTTTAAAAGCTCTGCTTCCTTAAGGTGAGTTGATTATTTTCACCCTTTTGTGCTTTTGCTTTTCCTCTTCCTCAAAAATTAAAAAAACAAACAAAGGATTCTTGAACTCTTTGTAAGTGAGCAGGGTATCAACTGTTGTGCCTCACTTTAGAGTCCATGGGTGAAACGCAGGAAAACAGCTGCCTCTTCCTCTTCTCCCTCCACCCTGTGCCCAAGTAAGGAAGGCTTTGTTGTGGAGCATGAAGATGTTCTAATGCTTTCAGGGTAGATTGTTAAATTAAAAAAAAAAAAAAAAAGTTGTGGTTTTAGCTGAAAACCAGCATTGTTGCTCCTAGACATTGTGTGTGTAAAGGAGTAAGATAAAAGGTTTGGCTTGGCTATCTAATATACATATTATAAGAATCCTGATTTTTGTCCTACAGCCCCTTTCTGCTGTATCTAGGTTTGGTATTTCTTCAGACTCTGCTGGCAGGAAAGGCTTCTGCATGGCTGCAGCTTTCTTGTGTGTACACATGCATATAGGTGCACCTGCATGTTTGTTCTAGACTGTGGTTTTCTCTGCACTGGCTTAATCCTCAATATAATCCCATCTGCTCTCCTTCTAGAATGCATGAATGCACTTCAGTGGGATTTTGCTAGGAAGTGGAAGAAAATGCATATGCTTAGTTTGTCTTACACAAAGTAGGTAATTGATAGGTATATGTTGAATAAATCAATCAATGTTGTTGAGAATATTGGGCAAAACACATCTGTTTAAATTTTAAAAAATTATGACTTTAGAATACGGGTAATTAAATGAATCTTTTTAAAAAATTCTTTTAACTTTGTCCTGTTTCAGGAAAGAATCTCATTGGGGTTAAAACTTAACAGTGGAGGTACAAAATGAAAAACCTGCCATCTCTCACTGTTTTTTTTTTTCTTTCCCCAAAATTAAAGACCTTAATTCCATTTTGTTCCTTTTTAGTGCTTAGCACAGTGCCTGGCATGTTGTAAGTATTCAATGATAGTTATTATTAATGTTTGTTTAAGTTAAACTCTTTTTGTCTCTCATTGGGGAATAATATGTGTAAAGTACTAGGAATAGATTTTGGCATTTATAGTAAGTGCTCCATAAGTGTTAACTACTATTCTTTGATACATGAGCAACAATTTATTTTTTTCTGTGAAGCTTTCTCTGATCTTATGTCCCAGCCTTTCTGGTAAGTAACATTGATTTGCTTGCTTGTGTGGTTCTTGATAGCTGGGAGCTATCTTTTTTATCTTAGTAGTCTTGCTGCATAGTGATTGCTTGCCACCTATCATTAGTCCCTCTTTTTTGCTAGGTCTTAATGGTTGAGGATGATGGTGTGACTGGAACATGGGGGATGTGCACTAGTGGGAAGTGAAATGTGACAAATATGCTGACATCAGGTTGTATGTAGCTGAATACCAGATTAAGAATTTGAACTTTATTTTGTATGCCCTGGGAGGCATTTTGATTACTGACTAGATTAGTTTCATATTTTAGAAAGATAATTCTGAGTACAGAGAAGAATATGTGCTGGAAAGAAGAAATAAGATTGGAGGCAAGCAGAAGGTGTAAGAAACTCTTGGCTCTTGCCGTATTATAAGGTTCTTATTTTAGTTGAGAAACGTTGCAGCTCATACTTGAAGGATAGGTCTTACCAACACATAACTTTTAAGTCGTATCACAGATAGGCTTCAGGGCTTCCCTGCTCACTTTGCTTTGAGTTATATAAAATTTTAAATAAAATGCTAAAATTTATTATAAACAAGGAACGCAACTACATTTTGTAAAAATTGTGAAAATATTTTCTGCAAAAGCCTGTGAATTGGTGATATTTTAAACTTGTTTGTTGTATTTTCTGGTCTGTCCATTGTTCAACATTTAATGTGTGTCATGTACAGGGAAGTAATGTGGGACAACAGTTTTCTTTGGGAAAGGAGATGAATTATGTTTTTAATACACTAAGTTTCAGGTGTTTATATAGCTCAACTGGAGGTACCTTACATATAAGACGTATAGGTTTGTAAAGAGTTTGAGGGAGTAGGCTAGAGATTGGAAGTTTTCTAAATAAAGATGGTAATTGAAGCCTAGGGTTCGATGAGTTTGTGCATCTGATAAACAGTAGTCAAAGATGTAAATAGAAATGCAGTGAAATGTTCTGCTTTTTTGGCCTTAGTGATACAGTCACTAGTGTCTGATGTGTCAGAGTTGTAAAGAAGAATGAAGGACTGAGATCTTTGGGTTGAATCAGAAAGGGGTCATTGGAGACCTGAGACTACACTGATTGGGTAGAGTACAGCAGAGTAAAATTAGATTGGAGGGACACTGAAATGAGTTGATAAGGAAATAGAACACTGTAGTTTAAGAATTCCTGCAAAGGATAGGAAAGCTAGAAGAGTGAAAGAAATTGTAGGGTTAAGTGGTGGTTTTTCCAGATGTATGTGCATTGGCTAACCACTTATAAAGACAGGGAGGTTCAGTACAGTTAAATAAAACTCCCCAGAAGTTGGTACTGAACTATATAATATTTTAAAAAGGTAAAATGAACATTAAGAAGAATTAAACAACCCTGAAATTCAGTAAAGCTAATTTTCATCATATAAATTTGACATTTAGAAGAATAATTTTAGTACTTTTTCAGGAGTTCAAATTCTTTGAAGAGTAGCCACAGGATTAAAAAATCATTTGCTAATCGTTGAATTTTTTTTTTTTTTTTTTTTTTTTTTTTGCGGTATGCGGGGCTCTCACTGTTGTGGCCTCTCCCGTTGCGGAACACAGGCTCCGGATGCGCAGGCTACGGCATGTGGGATCTTCCCAGACCAGGGCACGAACCCGTGTCCCCTGCACCGGCAGGTGGACTCTCAACCACTGTGCCACCAGGGAAGCCCCCTCGTTGAATTTTTAATGTGTGCCTAGGGTGAGTTTATTTTAAAGTTTTAGAAATTCATAAAAATAGATTGTTAAAAGCTGAATAAATTCATAGAAAATATAGTCACAGTATTTTTGTTGAAAAAGATAGGCATAATTGGAATACCCTATTTGATACGTAGATTTCGATGTGATATGATGAGAGGGAATTTTAAGCACATTTATCATATAACTGACTTAGAATCAGGGATGTAAATTATAGGAGGATGATGCTTACATTTATATTCACAACTCTTCCAAAGTTATAATTTTAAAAAGATATGTTGGGCTTCCCTGGTGGCGCAGTGGTTGAGAGTCCACCTGCCGATGCAGGGGACACAGGTTCGTGCCCCGGTCCGGGAAGATCCCACATGCCACGGAGCGGCTGGGCCCGTGAGCCATGGCCGCTGAGCCTGCGCGTCCGGAGCCTGTGCGTCCGGAGCCTGTGCTCCGCAACGGGAGAGGCCACAACATTGAGAGGCCCGCGTACCGCCAAAAATAAATAAATAAAAAATAAAAAATAAAAAAGATATGTTTTTATGGAAAAGAGGAATCTAATATAATAGAATAAAATGTTGACTATAAAATGTTTTAAAATCAGTCTTGAAGGAATAGATCACCTTCATGCTTTCAAATATTCAGAGTTGACATCACAGCAACCTTCGTTTCCCTAAGTGATAACTTTTTATGTATGCAGGTGGTATCTAGACTGTGCTTACAGTTCTTGGTAGACTGAAGAGTGAATGTGTTATTTGTTTGGGAGTGGGGAAAGGAAATATAATAGTGGCCTGGAGTAGGAGTAGAAAGACCTACTTTAAAAAATCTACTCCATTAGAGATTTACATTAAAGGTTTATTTTCTCTATGTAGGGTTTACATTCATACTTTTCTTGAATTCCTAAAACTGAACACCTAGCTAATAAGATTTATTCTCTGAGGAATGAGAGTCTGAGTTATGTGTGTGTGATGAGGGCAGAATTAGAGAGACTGTTTTGAAAGTGACCTCCAAGGGCTATAAAGAGACTTGCAGTTTTGCTAACAAAAATGTTATGCTCTAGATAACTTAGTACCTTTATGATTCTTACTAGCTTGTGGGCTCCAAACCCTAGCTTCTCTCTAATTCAGTATTGTTTATCTTCTCCATTTGAGTCATGTTTCTCTCCATCCCACTGAAAATGAAAGGTCCCTGTCCCTGGGCTATTTGGATCATGGCTTCCCTATAAATATTGATGGTATACCACATGTGTATTTTCTAATTAACTTCTAACTGAGAGTCTAGAAAGACACATAAATGGGGAACCCAAAGTAATCCCTCTCCCTTGATATTTCATAATATAGTTATACATTAAATGGTAGAAGAGTCACTAAGGCTGGATCTCTGAATACACCTATGTGATTCTGAGCTATGGCATGTGAATCTTGGATAGGCTCATTATATTTGTGGAAATCTGTATGCATCTATCAAAATTAACATCTCTATGTAACAAGTCACGTACTATGTCGTTACACAAAAAGTTAAATCTTGTTTACCTCTTGAAAAAGAGATGCAGGTTAGTAAAGACAGTTAAATTCAAGTGGATTTTTAAATATATTGTAGAAAGATCTTGTGCTTTAGCAGAGACATGGACTTCTGCTGCTTACTAGATGTGTTAATTGTGTGCAAGTTACTATGGAAACATGCTCAGAGGATGATTCTGTATGTATAGTGCCTAGTACATCCTTATGAGGTATTCATTAATGAATGTTAGTATTCTTCCTGTTGTACAGGACAAGTGAAATGCCTTCTAGAAAACTAATATTGAACATGTTGGAAAATATTTAAAATAGTCATGTAGCTGAGTAAATTATCAAGTAATGTGTTAACAGATTTAAAAAAACCTGAAAAGGACTACTGTTCCTACTATGTAGGACAGCTTTATTTTATTTTACATGAAAAACTTCTGTACTAATTATTAGTTTCACATTAGACTTAATGTGATACTGAAATTCTTTTCATGTTGACTGTATAACAGAGACTATATGTCCTGTTGAGAAGGATATCACCTATAATAAGAAATAATCTGATTAGTTTGAATCAAAGTTACTTTTACATGAGTTAATAATGCACATATATGTTTCCTACTTGAGTGGCATCATCAACACTACTTAGTGGATACCTTTAGGTGACAAGATGTAAGAAGGAAAAAAAAAGCTGTGTAGCAAATGATCAGGTAATACCACTTCTTTAAAATATTACAATTCTAAACACCATTTCAAACAGCAAACTTTCATTATATGTTTCTGTTAATTTGTAATATCAGATAGCCCATCTTTTTTTTTTTAAGTTTCAGTATAAGATTAATACAAAGTGAGTGACAGACTAGACTACATTGTTAGTAGACATGATTTGTATAATTTGTGCTTTTCTTGCTGAAAGGGTTTTTTCCATGTAGTAAAATACATTTATTCAAAAATGGAGAGGTATAGTACATTATAATTCCAAGGAAATTTTTATATTAAAATGCATATTTTGGCTTAAATTGGAAAGGATTTCATTTAATACCTACATAAGGAGATTCACATTCAAGGCCCAAATCTTATCTATATTACCATACGTTTCTAATTACATGTTATTTTAAGCTTATTTATTTTAAACCATGATTACAGAGTTGATGTATGGGAATATATTGAAGGTATAACCTTATTATGTTTACTGGTCTTTTGGTTTAATTCTCTACAACTTCAAAATAGTACTGTGGTATGAAATAACAGAATTATATTTACTCAGGTAAAAACAAGTTCTGAACTGAGTCCTTCATCATATTTTTCTAAAGAACTCACTTCTCATGAGCAAGTATTTAATATCACATAGCTGGAAAATCATTATATTATTGAAACAAATTTTTTCTTTAACTATACCCCAATATCTTGAATATGTATGTGTTTCAGGCCACTTGCAATTAAACTATAAATTTAGATGATATCTTGACTACAACATTAAACACAACTAAGATTTTCAAGTAAACACGTTTACAAATCATAATGCCATTGTGCTGTTCTCTGAGGACTAAAAGCTCTGCTTGTTGGGAAAAGTCAGTTAGGTCTTTTTAAGCAATTGAAGTTCTGTTTTCCTTCTAAACGTTCCTTTACTAATTTTTCCAAAGAGAAAAGATGCTCATCTGCATCTTCTGGCACAAGGCTTCTAATGGAATTTGCAAGTTCAAAAAGATATTCTGTATTTTTTCCACTTGGACCAGCTGCATTAAAAATTTGTTCAGCAATGTCTTCCAGAGGTGCAGGACCAAGATAATTAGGATTATCACATGTTCCAATATATAGCAACACAGTGAATGGTTCTGTTGTGGAATCTTTTGGATAAAAATTGACTGTTGTGGTCCTGTAGCCTCCTTTCTCTCTGAAGTCAAGGTATGCTTTTACTTCTTCTTCCTTTCCTACTGGCAGTTTGTAAGCAACACCCCATACACAACCCTGTTGAAAAATGAAAAGAATATATTATTTAGTTTTTACAGGGCTAAAATAGGTGAAGATATATTATGATGTAAGAAAATATCTTGTATATTCTTAGAAATCAGTGCAGTTTTGCCTCACTTAATGTGCACCAAACAGGTATATACTAAACAGTAAAGGAAATCAGCATTTTACATTCTTCAATCTGAATAAATGATTTCCTTGTATACCAGGATATTTATCTTTGTTTAAGTTTTTCAAATTTTGTCTTTTAACTAATGGGACTGAAATTAAAATACCAGGTCTTCATTTAGTCATTAAATATAGTTCTAAAGCTTTAAATCCATAAACATTTCACTGATGGTATAGGGGCAGCAGTTTCCAAACTGCTTCAGGGAGTGTTGTAGCCACCCTGAAGCCTACTTCAGGGCTTCTGGATATAAGTGTTGGCGTGCTGGCTGGGAGGGGTTTGACCTCCAACCCCCTTCAGCTGGAGGTGAGTATCACCTTATTTGTTCCCTTATTTGCAGAAAGTGTTCTGTATTTTAAAAGCTCTGTAATAAAGTAATCAACTATTAAGGCGATAGGTTCATTTATCTGTTCATTTCTTCACTGCCTAAACTTTCAAATATCCTTTGTAAATTACTCCATCCAGAATACTAAATGGCAACCTCTTTGTCAAGAGAGCCCATGAACAGTGTCAGTAAAAGCAGTGTACTTCAGCTGCAAAGATTCTTTGTAGTATTAATAAAATATCTGTGATATAAGCAAGATTTATAGTTTGTAACACAGATTTTCTAGTTTCTTGACAACCTTTAATTATTAACTTGATTATTAAACTTTAGGTTGCTAAGCATCTTGAATAAATTAACATTCTATAGAAACAAAGTGGTTTTATTAACTCTAATTAGGAGTTTTACCAGTTTGAAGCCATTTTTATAGATGCTTTTCCTAATGTAAGTTATGAAAGCGTTTCATAATTTCACCATTCATTTGCTGTTGCTAGCTGCTTGATTTTATATATCAGAGTCCTTTCTAAAGTTAAATATTTAACTTCATAATATAAAATTTGGATCTCAGTAAAATGATTGAAAATATTTAAGAAACAGAGAACTACCAGGTAAATAAAAGTTTTCTAGTGCTCTAAACTTTAAAAAACCTCTTGTGCTCTTGGTAAAATTAGGCAGTAAAGAAAGTGATAGTTCATGACTGGGATTTTTGCTGAAATATTAGAATCCTAGCAAATGGGAGGAAAGCTTTAGGGTTTCATTTGATTCTTAGTGGTAGTCTGTCTGAGGGCAGGCTCCATTAATTTCAAAGGAGACCACAAAATTCTCAGTCAATAAACTCATCAAGAAAGGAAAAATGAGACTATATGCCATTGTTTTTTTTGTTGTCTACCTTGAATTCTGTATTTCAGCTTTTCCCAACAGATGAAAAGAAATACAACAAATACAGAGAGGAATTCTAGACCCAGTGTAGTTCAAATTGTCTGTGATGACTGCTAATAAAATTTCATTGATTATTAAAACTGAGAAACATCTTAACATTTTATGATTAAAGACTATACAAAAAAGAATAATTATACCATACCGCAGGATCTTCAACAAGAGTCACAACTCTTCCGGGCTGTTTTAAAAAAGTAAAAAAAAAAAAATATTTTTTTTCCCGAATTAAAGTTCAATAACTGAGCATTAGCAACTTACTGTTGACATGGAATATTTTAACTTTGTTTGCTCATACTAAACACTTTTTCAAAAGTACTTATTTTTTATGATAAATTTTAAAATGAATTAAGAGAGTCTACCTTATCCAAATTATCTTGGCCTTTCTAAAAGATTCTCTTTAATTTGTATATAACAGGTATATTATGTTCACTTAGAATGGATATATTAAAAAACACACACATGTGAGTAACTAAGGCTCATCTAAAATGAAAAGCAAAAGGAAGAAGCAATTATAAATAAATGTTGTGATCACTTTTTTCTCTTCAGGAAAAAAAGATTGCTATAGTTTCACTGAGGAACAAAACATGACATTCCAGGGTGCTTTCCTATTGGGAAGTGGTTCTCAAACTTAAGTGTAGATCAGAATTACCTGGAGGTAGTTCCTGATTCTGTAGGTATGGAGCAGTCTAAGAATTTGCATTTTTTTTTTTCAAATACAATTCCTACCTGGTGCCAAAGTCTGTGTCTACTGACATGTTGTCATTAGTGAGAAAGTTGAGTTGTAAGCCACAATTTTACCTACTTGTATGCCTATTGTGTGGCATATAGCGAACTTACATCATTCAGATATTTGTGTCATCCTTGTTGCTATTTCCTTCTAGTCTTTGTCCATTTGTATAGATAATTCATAATCACGGAACACATAGAATTTTGGATTATGTTTTTTATTTAATTATATTTTACTGTTTGTCTTCTCATCCATTTTAATAGTTGCATAATATTCTACTGTCAACTATAATTTAAACATTCTTGTATTGTTGGACATTTATATTTGACTTATTTTCTATTTAAGATAATGCTAAAGTGAAGATACATATATTGGTGTGGGTCATGTAGTTATTGCCATGTTACCTTCAATGTCAAAGTGAATATGGAGCTCTTTATTGAATACCCATTCTGTGCTGTAGAGAAGATAAAACCTTGATTCCTGCTTTCAAGAGCTTATATTGTAATTCTGGAATATGAACTTAACATGTGAAATAGGTAGAGAATACTTAAGGGCTATGATGTATACTATTTATTAAGTGCAGTAAGAATTCTGAGTCTTGGGTGGTCAGAAAGAAGGACAAAATTCTGGCAGAAGGGCACTGTAACTCATGATTGATGAGTGAGGGTCTAGAAGCAAGATTATACCAGGCCAAGTGTCTGACTTTAGCAGAGGGTCCTCCATGTATGGAAGATGACTCAGAAACATAACTGGAGAAATAGGATAGAGTCAGATTTGAGATTGGAGTTGAAACTGGGGGTCAATGGAAAAGAAGAAGCCACTGAAATTTGGGAGAAAAAGGAAATGAAGAGCTACTGTAGCACTTGAGTAGTAGGTGACTGGCATGATAAAAGAAGTGCTTTGGGAAGATGGTGTGGTAAAGTATATAGTATGCACGTTCAAGTGCGAAGGAGGTGGACTGTGCGTAAGAAATGTTAGTGGTGGAGGGGACAAGTTCTGCATTCCACCTTTTCTTTCCTTCCCCTTTCACCAGACTAGTCACCAATTTTTGGTAGCTCTATCTTCTGATTATCTTCTGAATCTGGTTTCTCTTCATCCTTCAGTTGTCTCCTTAGGGATTTCGCTGCCTGCCTCCAGACTGTTCTCTACTTGGCCCTAGATTGACTTTCTGGTGCAAAAATTGGGCCACTCACTTCTGTGCTTTGAATTTTTCAGGGTTGTAATATTCTACAGGATAAAATAATTATTTTGCATGAGTTAACTACAAACCTCATTTCTTAACCACTTTCCCTCTCAAGCTGTAATGAATTATTTATAACTTTTACAGACACTCACATCTTTGGATTTACTAGTTCCCAGTGTGGAATGCCTTTCCTTCTTTAGAATCCCTTGGATATCCTCCCACCACTCTCTCCATAAAGGCTTGGCTGTCTGCCCAGATGACTTTGCAGCAGCTCCTTCTAAACTCTCATTGCTCCTTTTATTCATTTCCCTTATAGCACTTATCAGGTATTGTTGTTTGCATAGGTGTCTCCCACTTACATGTGAGTACTCAGTAGTAATTGTTGAAAGGAGGAGAGGTAGTAAAGTCCTCGATGTAGGTGGTGGCAATTGAAACAGAAAACAAAGAGCATATATAGGGAGTCATTAAGGGAAAATAGATTTGTCCCTGTGACTGCTTATGGATGAAACAGACATTGACTCTTGGCACTACTGATATATTGACTCAGAAATATTTTCTAAAATTTAAGCTGTTTGTCCCTAAAATAAAATATATTATTGGGAAACAATGTAAATTTGTAAATGCACTTAAATGTGTTTTGGGGGTATTGAAACTGAAGAAGGGGTCTTGGAAGCTGAATGGGATTGGAGTATGCTGTGAAATATGAGTCATGATGGGTGCTTTCATTGGGTAATGAGTAATGTTTCTGATCTACATCTAGAAAAGTGAGGGATTTAGTAAATATTCATGATTATCTCTTGTGTTAAAATGTTTTCTCTTTTTGAAATTGAAATATATTCTTTCTGATATGAAAATTTTTTCACATTTAAATAAATCCTTAATTTGATGAGAACTGGCCAGTTTTGTTAGAAATAAATGAGATGCTTAATTAAACTTAGGAAGATACTAAAGTTAAATGAAGCTAAAAAGAAAGCATAATTTAGTAAAGAAAGTAAGTTTGGTATTTTTCCTACAAATGTCACATTGCACTATGTGGAAATGAGTCCAACATTTGTTTAATAATATCACGTTTCATATGTAATGATCATATGCTCACTAGAAGCATATGTTGCTGTAAAAACATAGTCCTATATAGCATTTACGTTATTCTAATTTGCTAGATATTTCTGTAGCCTTTTATATTCTTGTTTGTCAGACAGTTAATATTTATAAAAGGCTGGTGATCCATTATAATAAAAAATGTGAAGTAAGATAATGTTCTTTCCAGTTTTCTTAATAGAACATTATATTTAGAAAATGTTTAGTGCCTTAGGCTTTCCTTTAATATGCTAGGATGGATTCTTTAAATAAAAGTAGGTATCAAACTATTAGCCACTGCAGTTTTTTTCCCCAAATTTCCTGCCCTATATTTTAGTATATTTAAGTAAAAAGAGAGATATTGGCTTTTATAGCTACCTTCTTCTTTTTTAAAGACTCATGAACTGTTGTATTGGCATGACAGTTTCTTATCATCGGTTTGTTTTGACGGTGTACATAACTCATTATGCTGTGTACCAAACAAACATTTTGGTTGAGACTAGAGTAGTAAAATATGCTATATAACCGTGCTCGTAAGTAATTAATACTTGGTCATTGAAATTGAAGCCTGGGTTAAGGCATTCTTCTTCAGAATGGCAGTTTTAAGTGCCCATATCTGACAACTCAAAAGGCATTTTATTTAACTTAGTTCTTTGAAGTCTTAAATATTATTTTATAACACTCTTGGAGATACCTTGGCCATGAAGTTTCTGTTGGCCTGTAAATGTGCATTTGTGGTAAATCAGCCCTCTGTTTTCAAGTCATCTGTCTACCTTAAAGCCAAATTCTTAATTCACCAACTCTAGTTGAGGTAGAACAGCTTTTAACTTTTTGTGATTTCCATCCTATGTCTCATTGATGAGCAGGTGCAAACTACAGCCTTCCTCTCTTCCCTTTTCCATGATGCAAGGCTACAGGTATTTCTTTGGAATTAACCTCAATCTCTTGCTACATCTGATTTCTAGCATTTTAGATATTGTGCTTTTGAGCCAATATTAATTTCTTTTTTAAAAAAGTGGTAATCAAGCTCATATAACTCTCAGAGTATTTTAGAGAATATGTAAGCAATTAAACACTTTGTACTCTTCTAAAAGTTAGGAGGTTAACTATAAGAAGTGTTCAACTTATCCAAATTATCAGTTACTCAAAATTTAGTTTTCCTTATGGATTAGTTGTTTTGCAGCCAAAATGAGGCTGATTTGCATAAGCAGTGAGCTCTTACTCTCTTTTCACATATATTAAGATAAATGTCTCTGCATGGCTGACTGAAAAATGGATCAAAGAACTTACATTTTGCATTTATAATTTAGAGGAGAACCACTGAGAAAAAAACATTAAAATAATGCTGGACATAGTATTGGTACTTTGCTATTTAGGTAACAAAGCGGGACTCACTTAACTTGGGAAGTACCGGACAACCAACGTGATCAAAGTAAGGTAATTTTGGAAACTAGTTCTTCTGTGACCTTAGGTGTCATAAAATAAAACCTTTGGAAAGATACTAAAAAACCCCAGAAATAACATGCACGTTTAACCTCAGACCAGTCAAAGCCTGGCAGAATGCAGAAATGCCAATAAACTTAATTGCAAAAAAGCTGAATTTGCTAGTTGATTTTAGTATTTCAACTCCGTGGTGACAGGAAGGTTTATCTTCCCACCTTTTGGGGGGGGGGCAGTAGTTGCCAAGAGATGGGGTCCCCTCCCAGCACGTTAGCCTTGTGCGAGTTTACGCCCACGCTTCTTCCTCTTCAAGAACTACCTACCACCAAGCATGTCAAGTGGCTTCGGAAGGACTGCCTTTGGTTTGAGAGGGAGTCGGGGGCAGGTGGCCGAGGAAGGTACACAGAGAGAGGTAGAAGCATTATAAACTATTTCATGAGTTTACTCGGCCGTTGGGGTGTTAAGTCCCACAGAGCTGGGCCAGGAGATGGGGAGCAGTGAGCCGGGGTCAGTAAGTGTGGGGGACTGGTTAGCGCCTCACCTTGCCGGGAACCCCGCGGTGGTCGATGCTGCCCTGCCAGAAGCGCCTGCTGTAGCCTGAGATATATCCAACCACCTTGTCCTGATAGGGGAAGTCCACCTTCCAGATGAGGGACCCGTAACCAAAAACCCACATCCTTCCCTTGCTCTTCCTCCTTGGTGGTGGCGGCGGCTGTCCCTTCGGCGTGGTCTCTGAACTGCAGGCAGGGACTACAGCTTTCCGGACGCAAGAAACCGGCTGCGCAGGCGCGAAGTCTGCACTCCCTGCTTGGGGACGCAAAGCACACTGGGACTTGCAGTTCGAAGAATGTTTTCTTACTCCAGCTCAGTCAGTTATTATTATTATTTTTTTGCTTGCTTAGGGTATCCGGAAGCATTGACTTCCTCTGAACTAAGCAATGGATTTTTTCAGCAGCCTCTATAAATCACCCTACTTTTCCTGAGGTGCGCGTGGTCAGAGGACTACATTACCCACAATCCTTTTATGGGTTTTGTGGTTCTAAGATTGGAACTGTCTTCTGTTTTTCAAATGCAGAGAGGAAGAAGAGAGAGGGTGGGAATCGTGGCTGGTGTGGTCTAGATACGGAGGCGAGCTGTTTATTGGTACCGCAGTTGGTACGTAGAAAGACATTTTGTTATGGTTTGCAAACTGGATTTGCAGGGAGTGTAATCTATTTTTACATTAAAAAAAATCTTTCTACCTGTCGAATAAAAGCAGAAAGTTTACTACAGGAGTTTTGTGCCTGTAGAAGAGCTGTTGAATATTATTTCAACAAAAATTGCTTGCATATTTAAATTTTCTGCGTGAAACGACCTTATTCATCTTTAGTATTCTCAGGAGTCACTCAGAAAAGAGTAGGCAAAGGTTTTTAGCTCGTGTATAGGCTTTGGAAGCCATATGTGAGACCTCCTGAAGTTGTATACAAGATTTGGGATCTGTGTACATTTTTCTGGGGAGAAACTTAATAGCTTTCATGAGTTTATCCAACAGGTCAAGTATCCTAAAAAATGTTTTGATCTGAAGGCTAGAGCTACTGCTCCAAAATACTGTTTAGGAAGCTCACTTGGACCATCAGTGCAGTGTTTCTGTATGTGAAAGCAGAAACCTTAACAAATGATTATTCTTTCTTGAGGATTTCTGTTTGGTAGTCTTTAGCTTTATAAAAGAATGCTAGAACATCCAGGTTCAAGGAGTATTATTTATGCTCTTAAGAAATCAGCAGGAAAATGTCACAAAGAAAAACTTAATTTAGGAATAATCAGGTCTGGGCTTCCCTGGTAACGCAGTGGTTAAGAATCCGCCTGCTAATGCAGGGAACACGGGTTCGAGCCCTGGTCCGGGAAGATCCCACGTACTGCGGAGCAACTAAGCTCGTGAGTCACAACTACTGAGCCTACGCTCTAAAGCCTGCGAACCACAACTACTGAGCCCACGTGCCACAACTACTGAAGCCCGTGCGCCTAGAGCCCATGCTTTGCAACAAGAGAAGCCAGTGCTATGTGAAGCCCCGCGAACCTGCAATGAAGAGTAGCCCCCGCTCCCCACAGCTGAAGAAAAGCCTGTGCACAGCAACGAAGACCCACGCAGCCAAAAATAAAATAAATAAATTTATATATAAAAAAAAGAATAACCAGGTCTTTTAATTTTCTCCAAGCTGTGGTTTCACATTGCCTGGAATGGTTAGTTCCCCCCCAAATTTTTCGAAAAATTTCAAACATACAGAAAAGTTAGAAAAAAAGAATATGGTGACCATTTATATACTCTCCACATGGGTCCGATAATTAACATTATGCCATAGTTACTTTACTCTTTTTCTCTTTACATACTTTTAAATCTAAAACCTTTTGGGCTTCCCTGGTGGCGCAGTGGTTGAGAGTCCGCCTGTTGATGCAGGGGACACGGGTTCGTGCCCCGGTCCGGGAGGATCCCGCATGCCGCGGAGCAGCTGGGCCCAGTGAGCCATGGCCGCTGAGCCTGCGCGTCCGGAGCCTGTGCTCTGCAACGGGAGAGGCCACAACAGTGAGAGGCCCGCATACCACCAAAAAAAGAAAAAATAAATAAAACCTTTGAAATAAGCTGCATGTGTTGTGACTTCACTGCTAAATACTTATAAGAATAAGGACATTTTCCTGATAACCATAATGCCATTATCACATCTAAGAATACTAACGATAATTACATCATCAAATATCTATTCCATCTTCAAATTACCTTAATTGCCTGAAAATTTATTTTTGTAGCTGATATTTTGTTTACCAGTTCAGGTCTAGGTGATGTTTATGTATCATACCTATTTGTTATTACATTGTATGTATTTTGTTGTTTGAGTCTGTACTCTCTATTTTAGTCTAGAACATAGGGAGGTTTTATTAAGGGAGATCTTAACAGTTTATTCTTGTTGACTAGTTGGTATTAAAGGTTGAAGAGAACGATCCTGCTATTATAGTACATGTCTTTTGGCTTCTCTTTCCCTTAAGCAGAAAGATATTATCCAGTTCTGTTAATTTTTTCAGATTATTGTGTATTAATCTGGATCTGTTAACATTATTTGTAACTGTGAGAAAACCCAGTAAATTTAGAAGGGGATTCTTATCTGTTTTTACTTGAAGTTGTTTTTCATGTCTTTGGAATAGTATTCTTATATGTGTGTTTGTGTGTGGTTTTCCTATGTATGAAAAAAGTTTTCTTCTATTAGATGAATATGCTTATAAATAGACCTAAAATGTGTGATTTGTTCTTTTTTGTGAAATTTGGATGTAATGGCCTTGGCTAGAAGTAATATATTTAAAAACATACAGTTTACCATTCAAGATTCTCCATAGTTTGGCTATGTCTGTAACCTCATTTTTCTACTATTCTTTTTTTTAACCTAATCCTCCTTCCAAAGTAAATTGTTTCCATTGTTCACTGAACCTTACTCACCCTTGCTTGTTCATTTCCATAATTTTGGTTATATTTTTTCTTCTGCCCAAGAAATGCTATTTTACATGTTATCTCATTGTCACAGCCTCCCTTATCTTTTAGGCACAGCTCATATCCCCCACCAAGTTGAAGTAGTTTTCCCCTTCTTTGATTACTCATGGCTCTTTATCTGTACTTCTCTTATGGCACTTTATGCTATTTTGAATCACGTATATTTATCATTTCTGTGAGACAGTACATAACTTGAGATAGAATCTGTGTCTATGTCATCTCTTTTTTTTTAAGACATCCAAAAAATTTTATTTATTTATTTTACCATCTTTATTAGAGTACAGTTGCTTCACAATGGTGTGTTACTTTCTGCTTTATAACAAAGTGAATCAGCTATACATATACATACATCCCCATATCTCCTCCCGCTTGTGTCTCCCTCCCACCCTCCCTATCCCACCCCTCTAGGTGGTCACAAAGCAGGCGCTGATCTCCCTGTGCTTTGCAGCTGCTTCCCACTAGCTAGCTGTTTTACATTTGGTAGTATATATAAGTCTATGCCACTCCCTCACTTCGTCCCAGCTTACTCTTCCCCCTCCCCACGTCCTCAAGTCCGTTCTCTACGTCTGTATCTTTATTCCTGTCCTGCCCCTAGGTTCCTCAGAACCACTTATTTTTAAGGTTCCATATATATGTGTTAGCATATGGTATTTGTTTTTCTCTTTCTGACTTACTTCACTCTGTATGACAGACTTTAGGTCCATCCACTTCACTACAAATAACTCAATTTCGTTTCTTTTTATGACTGAGTAATATTCCATTGTATATATGTACCACATCTTCTTTATCCATTCATCTGTTGATGGACACTTAGGTTGCTTCCATGTCCTGGCTATTGTACATAATGCTGCGATGAACATTGTGGAACATGCCTTTTTTTGAATTATGGTTTTCTCAGGGTATATGCCCAGTAGTGGGATAGCTGGGTCATATGGTAGTTCTATTTGTAGTTGTTTAGGGAACCTCCATACTGTTCTCCATAGTGGCTGTATCAATATACATTCCCACCAACAGTGCAAGAGAGTTCCCTTTTCTCCACACTCTTTCCAGCATTTATTGTTTGTACATTTTTTTGATGATGGCCATTCTGACTGGTGTGAGGTGATACCTCATTGTAGTTTTGATTTGCATTTCTCTAATGCTTAGTGATGTTGAGCATCCTTTCATGTGTTTATTGGCAATCTGTATGTCTTCTTTGGAGAAATGTCTATGTAGGTCTTCTGCCCATTTTTGGATTGGGTTGTTTGTTTTTTGGATATTGAGCTGCATGAGCTGCTTGTAAATTTTGGAAATTAATCCTTTGTCAGTTGCTTCATTTGCAAATATTTTTTCCCATTCTGAGGGTTCTTTTTTCGTCTTGTTTATGGCTTCCTTTGCTGTGCAAAAGCATTTACGTTTCATTAGGTCCCATTTGTTTATTTTTGTTTTTATTTCCATTTCTGTAGGAGGTGGGTCAAAAAGGATCTTGCTGTGATTTATGTCATAGAGTGTTCTGCCTATGTTTGCCTCTAAGAGTTTTATAGTGTCTGGCCTTACATTTAGGTCTTTAATCCATTTTGAGTTTATTTTTGTATATGGTGTTAGGGAGTATTCTAATTTTATTCTTTTACATGTAGCTGTCCAGTTTGCCCAGCCCCACTTATTGAAGAGGCTGTCTTTTCTCCATTGTATATTCTTGACTCCTTTATCAAAAATAAGGTGACCATATGTGCGTGGGTTTATCTCTGGGCTTTCTGTCCTGTTACATTGATCTATATTTCTGTTATTTTGCCAGTACCATACTGCTTGATTACTATCGCTTTATAGTATAGTCTGAAGTCTGGGAGCCTGATTCCTCCAGCTCCGTTTTTCTCTCTCAATTGCTTTGGCTACTTGGGGTCTTGTGTTTCCATACAAATTGTGAAATTTTTTGTTCTAGTTCTGTGAAAAATGCTAGTGGTAGTTTGATAGGGATTGCATTGAATCTGTAGTTTGCTTCGGGTTGTATAGTCATTTTCACAATGTTGATTCTTCCAGTCCAAGAACGTGGTATATCTCTCCATCTGTTTGTATCATCTTTAATTTCTTTCATGAGTGTCTTATAGTTTTCTGCATACAGGTCTTTTGTCTCCTTAGGTAGATTTATTCCTAGGTATTTTATTCTTTTCGTTGCAGTGGTAAATGGGAGTGTTCCCTTAATTTCTCTTTCAGATTTTTCATCATTAGAGTATAGGAATGCAAGAGATTTCTGAGCATTAATTTTGTATCCTTCTACTTTAACAAATTCATTGATCAGCTGTAGTAGTTTTCTGGCAGCATCTTTAGCATTCTCTTTGTATAGTATCATGTCATCTGCAAACAGTGACAGCTTTACTTTTTCTTTACTGATTTGGATTCCCTTTATTTCTTTTCATCTCTGATTGCTGTGACTAAAACGTCCAAATCTATGTTGAATACTAGTGGTGGGAGTGGACAGCCTTGTCTTGTTCCTGATCTTAGAAGAAATGCTTTCAGTTTTTCACCATTGAGAACGATGTTGGCTGTGAGTTTGTCATATATGGCCTTTATTATGTTGAGGTAAGTTCCCTCTATGCCTACTTTCTGGAGGGTTTTTATCATAAATGGGTGTTGAATTTTGTCAAAAGCTTTGTCTGCATCATTTGAGATGATCATATGGTTTACTCCTTCAGTTTGTTAATATGGAGTATCACATTGATTGATTTGCATATATTGAAGAATCTTTGTATTCTTGGGATAAACCCCATTTGATTATGGTGTATGATCCTTTTAATGTTCTGTTGGATTCTGTTTGCTAGTATTTTATTGAGGATTTTTGCATCTATGTTCATCAGTGATATTGGCCTGTAGTTGTCTTTCTTGGTGACATCTTCGTCTGGTTTTGTTATCAGGGTGATGATGTTGCCTTGTAGAATGAGTTTGAGAGTGTTCTTCCCTCTACTATATTTTGGAAGAGTTTGAAAAGGATAGGTGTTAGCTCTTCTCTAAATGTTTGATAGAATTCGCCTGTGAAGCCATCTAGTCCAGGACTGTTGTTTGTTGGAAGATTTTTAATCACAGTCTTAATTTCAGTGCTTGTGATTGGTCTGTTTATATTTTCTATTTCTTCCTGGTTCAGTCTTGGAAGGTTGTGCTTTTCTAAGAATTTGTCCATTTCTTCCAGGTTGTCCATTTTATTGGCATAGAGTTGCTTGTAGTAATCTCTCATGATCCTTTGTATTTCTGCAGTGTCAGTTGTTACTTCTCCGTTTTTATTTCTAATTCTTTTGATTTGAGTCTTCTCCCTTTTTTTCTTGATGAGTCTGGCTAATGGTTTATCAATTTTGTTTATCTTCTCAAAGAACCAGCTTTTAGTTTTATTGATCTTTGCTATTTCCTTCATATATTTTTCATTTATTTCTGATCTGATCTTTTTGATTTCTTTTCTTCTGCTAACTTTGGGATTTTTTAATTCTTTCTCTAATTGCTTTAGATGTAAGGTTAGGTTGTTTATTTGAGATGTTTCTTGTTCCTTGAGGTAGAATTGTATTGCTATAAACTTCCCTCTTAGAAGTGCTTATGCTGCATCCCATAGGTTTTGGGTCGTTATGTTTTCATTGTCATTTGTTTCTAGGTATTTATTGATTTCCTTTTTGATTTCTTCAGTGATCTCTTGGTTATTAAGTAGTGTATTGTGTACCCTCCATGTGTCTGTCTTTTTTACGGTTTTTTTCCTGTAATTGATATCTAGTCTAATAGCATTGTGGTCGGAAAAGATACTTGATACGATTTTAGTTTTCTTAAATTTGCCAAGGCTTGATTTGTGACCCAAGATATGATCTGTTTTGGAGAATGTTCTATGAGCACTTGAGAAGAAAGTGTATTCTGTTGTTTTTGGATGGAATATCCTGTAAATATCAGTTAGGTCCATCTTGTTTAATGTGTCATTTAAAGCTTGTGTTTCCTTATTTATTTTCATTTTGGTTGATCTCTCCATTGGTGAAAGTGGGGTGTTAAAGTCCCCTATTGTGATGGTGTTACTGTCGATTTCCCCTTTTAATGGGTGTTAGCATTTGCCTTATGTATTGAGGTGCTCCTATGTTGGGTGCATAAATATTTACAGCTGTTATACCTTCTTATTGGATTGATCCCTTAATCATTATGTAGTGGCCTCCTTTGTCTCTTTAACAGTCTTTATTTTAAAGTCTATTTTGTCTGATATGAGAATTGTTACTCCTGCTTTCTTTTGATTTCCATTCGCATGGAATATCTTTTTCCATCCCCTCACTTTCAGTCTGTATGTGTCCCTAGGTCTGAAGTGGGTCTCTGTAGACAGCATATAAATGGGTCTTGTTTTTCTATCCATTCAGCCAGTCTGTGTCTTTTGGTTGGAGCATTTAATCCATTTACATTTAAGGTAATTGTCAATATGTATGTTCCTATGACCATTTTCTTAATTGTTTTGGGTTTGTTATTGTAGGTCTTTTCCTTCTCTTGTGTTTCCTGCCTAGAGATGTTCCTTTAGCATTTGTTGTGAAGCTGGTTTGGTGGTGCTGAATTCTCTTAGCTTTTGCTTGTTGGTAAAGATTTTAATTTCTCTGTCGAATCTGAATGAGATCCTAGCTGGGTAGAGTAATCTTGGTTGTAGGTGTTCCCCTTTCATCACTTTAAATATGTCCTGCCACTCCCTTCTGGCTTGCAGAGTTTCTGTTGAAAGATAAGCTGTTAACCTTATGGGGATTCTGTTGTATGTTATTTGTTGTTTTTCCCTTGCTGCTTTTAATATTTTTTCTTTGTATTTAATTTTTGATCGTTTGATTAATATGTGTCTTGGCGTATTTCTCCTTGGATTTATCCTGTATGGGACTCTCTGCGCTTCCTGGACTTGATTGACTATTTCCTTTCCCATATTAGGGAAGTTTCAACTATAATCTCTTCAAATATTTTCTCAGTCACTTTCTTTTTCTGTTGTTTTCTGGAACCCCTATAATTCGAATGTTGGTGCATTTAATATTGTCCCAGAGGTCTCTGAGGCTGTCCTCAATTCTTTTCATTCTTTATTCTGCTCTGTGGTAGTTATTTCCACTATTTTATCTTTCAGGTCACTTATCTGTTTTTCTCCCTCAGTCATTCTGCTATTGATTCCTTCTAGAGAATTTTTAATTTCATTTATTGTGTTGTTCATCATTGTTTCTTTGCTCTTTAGTTCTTCTAGGTCCTTGTTAAACGTTTCTTGTATTTTCTCCATTCTATTTCCAAGATTTTGGATCATCTCTACTATCATTACTCTGAATTCTTTTTCAGGTAGACTGCCTATTTCCTCTTCATTTTTTTGGTCTGATGGGTTTTTACCTTGCTCCTTCATCTGCTGTGTCTTTCTCTGTCTTCTCATTTTGCTTACTGTGTTTGGGTTCTCTTTTTCGCTGGCTGCAGGTTCGTAGTTTCTGTTGTTTTTGTATCTGCCCCCAGTGGCTAACGTTGATTCAGTGGGTTGTGTAGGCTTCCTGGTGCAGGGGACTAGTGCCTGTGTTCTGGTGGATGAGGTTGGATCTTGTCTTTCTGGTGGGCAGGACCAAGTCCGGTGGTTTGTTTTGGGTTGTCTGTGACCTTATTATGATTTTACGTAGCCTCTTTGCTAATGGGTGGGGTTGTGTTCCTGTCTTTCTAGTTGTTTTGCATAGGGTGTCCAGCACTGTAGCTTGCTGGTCGTTGAGTGGAGCTGGGTGTTAGTGTTGAGATGGAGATCTCTGGGAGAGCTTTCACTGTTTGATATTACTTGGAGCCAGGAGGTCTCTGGTGGACCAGTGTCCTGAACTTGGCTCTCCCACCTCAGAGGCACAGGCCTGACACCCCGCAGAAGCACCAGGACCCTGTCAGCCACATGGCTCAGAAGAAGAGGGAGAAAAAAAGAAAGAAAGTAAGAAAAAAATAAAATAAAGTTATTAAAATAAAAAATTATTAAAAATTAAAAATTAAAAACTAATAAAAAAGAAAGAAAGAAGAGAGCAACCAAATCAAAAAACAAATCTACCCATGATAACAAGCACTAAAAACTATACTTAAAAAAAAGGAAAAAACGAAAAACAGATAGAACTTTAGAACAAATGGTAAAAGCAAAGCTCTACAGACAAAATCAGACAAAGAAGCATACACATACACACTCACGAAAAGAGAAAAAGGAAAAACATATATATATATTAAAAAAGAGCAACCAAATCAATAAACAAATCTACCAATGATAATAAACTCTAAATACTAAACTAAGGTAAACATAAAACCTGAAACAAATTAAAAGGAAACTCCAAGTCTACAGTTGCTCCCAAAGTCCTCTTCCTCAATTTTGGGATGATTCGTTGTCTGTTCAAGTATTCCACATATGCAGGGTACATCAAGTTGATTGTGGAGATTTAATCCGCTGCTCCTGAGGCTGCTGGGAGAAATTTCCCTTTCTCTTCTTTGTTCGCACAGCTCCTGGGGTTCAGCTTTGGATTTGGCCGCGCCTCTGCGTGTAGGTCGCGTGAGGGCGTCTGTTCTCTGCTCAGACAGGACGGGGTTAAAGGAGCAGCTGATTCGGGGGCTCTGGCTCACTCAGGCCCGGGGGAGGGAGGAGTACGGAATGTGGGGCGAGCCTGCGGCGGCAGAGGCCATAGTGACGTTGTAACAGCCTCAGGTGCGCTGTGTCTTCTCCCAGGAACGTTGTCCCTGGATCATGGGACCCTGGAAGTGGCGGGCTGCACAGGCCCCCGGGAGGGGCGGTGTGGATAGTGACCTGTGCTTGCACACAGGCTTCTTGGTGGCTGCAGTGGCAGCCTTAGCATCTCATGCCCGTCTCTGGTGTCTGCGCTGGTAGCCGCGCCTCGCGCCCAACTCTGGAGCTTGTTTAGGCGGTGCTCTGAATCCCGTCTCCTCGCGCACCACGCAACAATGGTCTCTTGCCTCTTCGGCAGTTCCAGACTTTTTCCCAGACTCCCTCCCGGCTAGCTGTGGCTCACTAGCCCCCTTAAGGCTGTGTTCCCGCAGCCAACTCCAGTTCTCTCCCTGGGATCTGACCTCCAAAGCCCGAGCCTCAGCTCTCAGCCACCACCCACCCCGGCGGGTGAGCAGACAAGCCTCTCAGGCTGGTGAGTGCTGTTGGGCACGGATCCCCTGTGTGGGAATCTCTTCGCTTTGCCCTCTGCAGCCCTGTTGCTGTGCTCTCCTCCGTGGCTCTGAAGCTTCCCCTCTGCCACCCCCCATCTCCGCCAGTGAAGGGGCTTCCTAGTGTGTGGAAACTTCTCCTCCTTCACAGGTCCCTCCCAGAGGTGCAGGTCCTGTCCCTATTCTTTTGCCTCTGTTTTTTCTTTTGTCTCTGTTGTTTCTTTTTTCTTTTGCCCTGCCCAGGTACGTGGGGAGTTTCTTGCCTTTTGGGAAGTCTGAGGTCTTCTGCCACCGTTCAGTAGGTGTTCTGTAGGAGTTGTTCCACGTGTAGATGTATTTCTGATGTATCTGTATGGAGGAAGGTGATCTCTGCGTCTTACTCCTCCACCATGTTGAAGGTCTCCTTCAGTGTCTTTTTCATTCCCCCTCCTTGCAACTTCTGTGTCATCTTTATATCCTCCACATTGCTGATCATTTAATTGGTACTCAGTAAATAATTATTAACTGAATAATTAAATGTTCTGTAATAAATATCTTCGCTTCCTTAGTAATGGACTGGTTGATTTAATCAGATTAATTCATAGCTAATATTAGCTCTCTGTAGAATCAGGTTCTGCAGATACAGCTTTATATTTAAACATGACCATAGATAAGTTTAAACTTACTACAGGAACTGCTGTGTGCTGACTTTTAACCTCTTCCCTCAAACCTCCCGTTCTGATTAAATTATTTAGAATATCACTCTAGAAAGTTTTTTACCTGTATTGGACTAGACATGTTGTTGGTATTTCCTGACCTACCTCGTAAGATATTTAGAAAAACTAAAAGGAAGAATGGAACTGAAATGTTACTGAGAGGGACTGCCTTTTGAGAGATAACTGTTGCCCTGAGAATCCTGGGTCTTATCCCAACCTGCCTCATAGTGTGACTAACAAGAAATTGTCTTTGTAAGAGTCATATGCTGAGCTATACTGGACACTGACTCCAGGGGAACTTGAACTTTGAAGGGAGATTGTGAGGAAGAGGCTAATAATGCTGTGAAAAACTTTCTGGGCTAGTGTAGGAAAGCTGGACCCATCTATGATGGTCTTTGTTCATTTTAGTATATTCAGTCAGTGGGACTGTTTCATCAAGGAAAGAAAACCCAAGTGTTTTGCTCCTTCTGGAAAGAACCACCAGGGACATAAAAACTAGAATTACTACTTATTTTTGTTCTTTTAAAAAAATGTCCTTCACTCCTTTCTGGCTTTTTTGGGTTTAGCTTTTCCCTGTAGAGGGCTATAAAATTAGTTCTTGAGGCTGAGTGTTGCTGGTCGTTAAATGGCCATCTCTGCACAGTAGACTATATACATTTGGGATTAACTGAAGGAATTTCACTCTCTCATCAACAGTGTTCCAGAGAGTGCATTTTGTTGGAGTATGAATGGGAGCAGAAGCCTGCAGGAAGGAGCTGCTCAGACAAGGAGTGATAGAACACTTAAAACTCCCTTGATATCTTTAATAAGAGGATTCTAAGGAGGCCCAGTCCCCCAAACAGAGAGACTTCCTGGTTTAGACTGGCAGAGGCTATGGCCTGACAGGTTGCTATCTCCACCTCAGGCTGTTCCCCAGCAGTTATGTGAGAGATGCTAGACAGATCCACAGTGATCTGCTAATATCTAGGAGTGCAGTGTTGTTTTATTGACGATAGTGTTTTCTTTCTGCCTTGTTTTGTAGACTGGTCAAAAGAATGGATTTTACAGAGGCTTACTCTGACACATGCTCCACGGTTGGACTTGCTGCCAGGGAAGGCAATGTTAAAGTCTTAAGAAAACTACTCAAAAACGGACGTAGTGTTGATGTTGCTGATAACAGGGGATGGATGCCAATTCATGAAGCAGCTTATCACAACTCTATAGAATGTTTGCGGATGTTAATTCGTGCAGGTAAAGTAAATTCGGGGTGTGGGAGGCTGGGCTTGCAAGCTGGATTAATAAAAGAAAAAAAATGGTAATACATGACTTATTAACAGTAGTATTTGTTTACCTTTGTATAACCATACAGTAACTGCTTCTGTGTTATTAAGAATGGTAAGATTGCCTACCTTGAATTATATAAGTATGGTGTTCCAGCTGGACATTTAGAAATGTTGCCCTTTATATGGAAGTGCTTATGCCTGGCCGATTTTTATTGCTAAGCTAGGTGATGTGGCAGAAGTAATCTGCTGTTTTAATTTAAGCATTTGGTACTTACTGGTCATGTTTATTTTTTATTCCTTCTCCAAAGAAAAAGAACAGTGCTGCCGAAATTGAGGGTATGAGTGTTTTCCTTGAATTAGTCTTTTTTTTTTTTTTTAATACTTTTCAGTTTCCTGAATTTGGGGACTTTTACCAATTAGTTTGATTTTGTACTTGCTGAGGACACAGAAGAGAACAGGACAGACAAGGTCCCTGCCATAGTGTTTTTATTCCCTTTGGGGGTAGGGGTGGGAACAGAATAAATACCTAAACAGTTAAACAAGGTAATTTCAAAAGGTAAAAGTGTTGTGGAAAAAATAAAACAGAGTAATGGGACAGAGAGTAATCATGTACATCTCTTTCCAGCTCTGTATTGGGTAGACTTCAAAGCTGGTAGGTTGAGATCAGCCATGTGGGAGTAGTTACACCATAGAAATCAGCCAGTGTTACAAACCAATTCTATAAACTTTTCTTTTTTCTTTTTTCACTCCCTCAGAGCCAGTTACACAGCCAGCACACAACTGAGTGAGGGGCTCAGTAAATGAGACTAAATGAGACAGTGTGACCCTCAGGAAGCGGGGTGTGGGAAGAGAATTAATGGTGATTGAGCACTGCTTTGTAGCAGTCATTGTACTAGATGCTTGATTTACATTATTTATCTAAATATGCAAAACTGCTATTGAGAACATGTTACCCCCATTTTATTGAAAAGACCAAAGCTCAGAGAAATTGACTTGTCAAAAGTTATGTAATAAACCAGGATATTTGATTTGAACCCATTTCTCTCTGACTCTAAAGCCCATGCTTTTCCACTGTAGTATGTTTCCAGCGTTTAATCAAAGTAAACATTTTTAACATTCAGTTAATTTAAACTGAGTTTGAATATAACACTCCATGTTATGACACTCAGTGCACCATTTACATTTCATTAATCATGGACATTCATATTTTTCTCCCCTGTGTACTTACCATCACCAGTCACTTAGAAGGTAGACTTTTGGGACCATAGCTCATCAAAATTACTAACTCGTTACTTCATGGATGGGAAAGAAAGTAATCCTCAAAATGTTTTTGGTGTGGCTTTTTGTTTGTTTTGTTTTAAGGGATGAGAGATGACAAGGCTAAATTCTCCAAATCATAATACAGGAAGTTTATCATGAATGCTTTTTAAATCACGTGTTCTAGAGTCTATTATAGTTGAATGTTTAAAGACATTGGAAAGATAGAGTTTATGCCTCAAATGTAAAAATACATGTTTTCAGAATTTGTTTGAAGTTAATTCTATAGCTTGAATTCCCAAACTATCTCTAGTGACAAAGGCATGGATTTTTTGTTGTTGTTATATATTTATTTTATTTATTTATTTTTGGCTGTGTTGGGTCTTCGTTGCAGCACGTGGGCTTCTCATTGCAGTGGCTTCTGTTGTTGCGGAGCACGGTCTCTAGGCGCACGGGCTTCAGTAGCTGTGGCACATGGGCTTAGTTGCTCCCCAGCATGTGGGATCTTCCCGGACCAGGGCTCGAACCCGTGTCCCCTGCATTGGCAGGCAGATTCTTAACCACTGCGCCACCAGGGAAGTCCCCAAAGGCATGAATTTGAATATTTGTTTCTAGTCAAAAAGTTCATTCCAGATATACTGTTATCTCTTCCCACATCAGTTTTATGTTATAATTTTTTTTCCTTTTAGCTGCTGAATAAAATTAGGCAGGCTTTTGACTTAATGTGTTTGAACTGGCTATTTAAGTCATCTATGTTTTCTTTTAGAAGTTAAAAGTATCACCTTCATTGTTAATGACTATTCTTTTTTAGGCTTGATGTTTTTGGAGGGTAAGTCACTCATAGTTAACTGTGTGAATAGTTGATATAAATGGTCAAATAAAAATTTCTCACAATTTGTATTAGAGTTCACTATTATGAAATAAATTTTGGATAAATCTAATTTATGTGCAGTACATACACAAAGATTAGGGTAGGGGTAGGGAGATAGGAAATAGGGTTTGCAGAGGGTAGGAAGCAGCTATATGACTTATTCTAGGAGGTGGTGACATTTTTGGTCTCAGTTTTCCATGAGTTTGGTTGTTCTGTGTAGTTGGAACTAATGTCCAAAATTCTGTCAGATTTGGTTACTTGATTCACTAGAAAAATCAAACTTAAAATGAAGCAAAAGGGCTATATAGCCTATTGGTCACTTTCAAAAATGTTTTCTATATTCCCCTGGCTCATCCCTTCTTTTGTAAATTAAAGTCCATACTTAACTCAGATCCACTGCCTTCTAAAAAAGATTATAATTTAAACTTTTCTGGTTAGTTCAAGTTCATAAATATTTACCAGTGGGGAATGGTAGCTGACTACTTTGTAAAATGTCTAGCTAACATACAGCTTCATGTAGGGAGGTATTTTAAAGTGCTGGTGACGTACAAACATTTCTAGTCTTGAAGAGTGAAGTGAGGTCTCTTCCGCTTAATGATGACAGTAGCATCTTCATATCTGTAACCAGTTAACTTGTTATTATGGGTTAATCTTAAAAGTTTCAAAAGCAAGTTTGACATTTCTGTCATTCTTTATACTTGCTATACCTGTGTTTTATATGATTCATAATTCTCTTGTCCCTTGTAGCTCAGCTGGTATACATAAAATTGTCTTTTATTATATAATTTCTGCCTCCTTAAATTCATCTAATATTAGTTAACTGCCAGAGATTCCTGAAACATACTTTTTATTAGTGTACTAAAGTATGAAGGTGCTCAGGCCTAGACAAAAAGGATGGAAGAGTCTTAAAAGGTTAGAAAGGCTTTGCTTTACTGTCTTCATTTTAGATCCAGAATCTAGCCTAGAAATCATACATGGCCTTTTCATTCAAGTTGGAGAAGAACACTGAAGTATGGATTACTTAGAAATTTAATATGCATATATATATATGTATATATATTTCACTTTAGCTTTCTGTATAAAGTATTAGCACAAATAACAAATTTGCTGTTCTTCTGTATTGGCAGTTTAGTGTAATAGGTACTGAGATTTCATGAAGTTTATTAAATCTTGAAGAACAATAATGATCTTCAGTGACAGTTAATCATGCCATTCTATATTAAACCATTTGCTGACGAAAGGTCACTTAAACTCTTGCAATTAATTATAACGTACTGTGAACAAGTACTTTTATGTGGCCAATATATGATCTAATAATTCATAGTACTTTTTATTAGTTCATGTTAAGAAAATATTACACTGTTATACTGGGCATGATAACAGATATTGGAAATCCTTAGATAAATAAGGCAGTGTAGTGTAGTGATCAAGTGTTGTGTTCAGATGGACCATGTTATTTTACTTATTCTAACTTTAACACATGGTTTAATAGTAAGTCTAGCTTCCCCCCAATATATTCCTTCTTTTATTTTTCTAAATTCTTTGTTATACTTACCTGCCCTCCGTAACCCCATCAACTTGAGTCACTTTACAAGTATAAAACCAATCAATGAACTAATACCCAGCTCTGTTGACATTTTGATTAGAATTATAATAAATTTATTATTATTTTGGGAAGAATCAGCTTCTTTATAATGTTGAAATTTTCTATTTGGGAGCTATTTACATATCTGTATCTATATATATCTGTGTGTTCCTAGTTTTTCATGTCTTAACCTTATAGTTTTGTGGATATCTGAATATATGTCAGCTTCTGACTAATCTGGGAACACTGTTTTCGTGATAGGAACTTTTAAAACATAACTACCCTATCTTGCCATTTAGTTGTGTATCTGGTAAAGTTGGAGGCTGTTTATTTATGCTTACAAGCTGTTAGTTGAATATTATTATGGCTTAGACTGACAGTTTCAGCAGTTATGATTGCAGGAATTACTTAAAACAGATGATTATTGTAGTCAGGAGCGTTAGTTTTAATTCTGGTATTTCAAGAAAATATTATTTAAAGCTTTTTTTACTTGTTTATTTTTTGTTTTTGTTTATCAATGGTCTCAGAAATGCCTCCCCCATTCAACCCACCGTTCTATTGTGGGTTTAGAATTTTATTGTTTTGGAAGCAAAGGTAAGAAAGTCACTTAATATTATCTTTTGCTGTGGACTTACAAAAAATTTAATGTGGACATTGTTTACATAATTTGAATGTTACCAAAACTTTGAGATTTTCATAACAAACCCAGAAAACTTAAGTCAACTCATAAGTTCCTTATAAATCGTATGCCATTGTTCAGTTTCTTTGGAGTGCATTTTATTATTTTAGAAATGTAGGCTTCATTAATGATTAGAATGTAGTTTTAGGTTAGAAAAGGAGTATTTGAAATACCTTCATCTTATTAGTTGAGTACAAGGAAGTAATGCTACAGGTGAGACCATTTTCCTCATGGAAATTTAGAAATAAAAGAATCAAATTTATTAATATTTCAGTAAATTTTGGATCTTGCTTTTGTGTTATTACTTTTCAATTCCTGCTGCTCTCCTTCCCCCACTTACCAAAAATTAGAGAAGAGAAAATGAGTGTGTGGGCAGAATTTGTATTAAGACTACTGGGAAGCTGTTTATACTGTGACCCTTGTAGAACTTTTTCTTGATTTTCTAGAGAGTTTTAAACTATGAGACCTCCCATTTATAATTATCTTTTAATAGTTTGTTAAATTCTTCTTGGAATCTTTGCTTTTTAATCCAAGAAATAGAAGTGATACCTTCTAATTGATAGTTTTTTATTCTTTCATAGATTCATCTAAAAACTACATTAAGACAAAGACTTTTGAGGGTTTCTGTGCATTACATCTTGCTGCAAGTCAAGGACATTGGAAGATCATACAGATTCTTTTAGAAGCTGGGGCAGATCCTAATGCCACTACTTTAGAGGAAACCACACCACTGTTTTTAGGTGAAGTATATTATTTGTGGTACAGATACAATTTTTTATTTTTTGCTAAAGAAACTAAGCTTAATTTTCCCTAAAGCTGTTGTATTTATAGTATGTTCTCTGGCAAATATTATACTGTCACTTCTTTGATTTTGAAACCAAAAGGTATTTTTAAAGGTTCTTTTTTGTTTTCTACCCTTGGGTGATAGCATTTGAGAATATCTTTTAAATATTTACTTAAAGTTGTAAAACCTGTTCTGAATTGTAGTCATTATCATTGTTCTCAATGTTGTTCTGAAGACCAGGTAGAGTTTAAATTGTAGCATTAGTTACAGGGTTACCTGTGAATGTTTTATGTTTGCTTTTGCTTTTTCTTAGCATTAAGAAATTAAGAATGTTTTATGGAAGAAATCATGAGCTAAACCTTTAACGCTAGTTAATTTGTTGCCTATATGGATCACTATTCAGACTTCTTCAGTTATGGTCTGGTTTTCTTTTTTTGGTTTTTTTTTTGCGGTACTTGGGCCTCTCACTGTTGTGGCCTCTCCCGTCGCGGAGCACAGGCTCCGGACGCGCAGGCTCTGTGGCCATGGCTCACGGGCCTAGCCGCTCCGTGGCATGTTGGATCTTCCCGGACCGGGGCACGAACCCGTGTCCCCTGCATCAGCAGGTGGACTCTCAACCACTGCGCCACCAGGGAAGCCCTATGGTCGTTTTTTAATTCATTAAGAACAAAGGCCAGGGACTTCCCTGGTGGTCCAGTGGGTAAGACTCTGTGTTCCCAATGCAGGGGGCCTGGGTTCGATTCCTGGTTGGGGAACTAGATCCTGCATACTGCAGGTAAGAAATCCGCATGCAGTAACTAAGAGTTCACGTGCTGCAACTAAGAAGTCCACATGCCGCAACTAAGAGTCCGTGTTCTGCAAGTAAGACCTGGCGCAGCCAAAATAAATAATAAACAAACAAACAAATAAGTAAATATTTAAAAAAAAAAAACAAAGGCCAAATTCTGAAGGGCATACTTCTAATACCTGTCTTTTTAGCTTCCTCCCTCCCTTTCATCCTGTTTGTCTTTGGGGACATTGTGGCCCATAAAGTTTAGTGGAACATGAGAAAGTTAAGAGAATAAAACATTTGTACAGAATCAGTGTATTTGGATTATAGTTTTGGTCCTGCCACATGTAATTCATACGTTCATTTATTTACTGTATGCTTCAGTTTCCTCACTTATAAAATGAGAGTAATAGTACCTACCTAGTCTTTATTGGGCTGAGAATAAAATATCTATGAAAATAATTTTTTCCTTGTAAACTTAAGAATATATATTCTTAAAGTTATGTGCAGTAGAATTCATTCTTTTTAGTGTACAGTTTTACGAGTTTTGATGTATGCATAAAAATGTGTAATGACAATGACAGTCAAGACACAGAACAGTTCCATCACCTTGCAAAATTCCATCATGCTGCCTATTTTTAATCAACCTTTTCCCCCTACCTCACCCCTGATAACCACTGATCTGTTTTCTGTTTTCATGCCTGTAGTTTGCTTTTTTCTTTTTTGGCTGTGCCTTGCAGCTTGTGGGATCTCAGTTCCTTGACGAGGGATTGAACCTGGGCCACAGCAGTGGAAGCCCAGAATCCTGGGCCACCAGGGAACTCCCCTGTAGTTTGTTTTTTTTACAGAATGTCATAAATATATATGAAACAATACAACATGTAACCTTTGAGACTGACTTCTTTCACTTAGCATAATGCTATTGAGATTCATACATGTTGTTGCATGTATCAGTAATTCATTCCTTTCTTTCTAAGTAGTATTCCATTGTATGAATGCACCACAATTTATCTATTTACCAGTTGATAGACATCTGAGTTTTCAGTGTTTGGTGATTATGAATAAATTGCCACAAACTTTTGCACACAGGTTTTGTTTGAATATAAGTTTTCATTTCTCTTGAATTAATATTTAGGATTGTTGGTTAGTGTGGTAAGTGTATGTTTAATTTTGGAAAACAATTTGTAAGTTTCTTATATAGTGACTCTCCCATTTTGCATCCCCTCCAGTAATGTTTGAGAGTTTCAGTTGTCGCACATCCTCACCGTATCACTTGGTATTGACAAATTTTTCTTTTTTTCTTTTTTTACATTTTAGTCATTTTAATAGGGATTTAGTGGTATCTCATTGTGATTTTAATTTGTATTTTTCCTGATTGCTAATGATGTTGACCATCTTTTCATATGATTATTTGCCATCTTTCCTTTTTTTTCTGTTCTTAGACAAGTGTTTTGTTTTGAAATAATTTCAGACTTATGGAAATAACAGTACAAAGGATTCTTGTGTACCTTTCACCCAAAGTCTGTTCTTTTGCCCTGTTCACTATATCATTTTTTCTCCCTATATATTTATCCATGTATTATTTTTTTGGAACCCTTTGAGATTAAATTGTAGACATAAAGCTTCTTTACCCATAAATACTTCTGTGTGAACTTCCTAGAAGCAATGAAATTCTTTTATGTAACTGCCATAAAATAATCAAAATCAGGAAGTTAACACTGATACAGTACTGTTGTTTAATCTACAGATTTTATTCAGGTTTGCCAGTTGCTCCACTAATGTCCTTTTTAGCAAATAAAAAAAAATTTTTTTAATTGGTTCAGGATCAGTCCAGGATTATTTATTATATTTAGATGTTATGTCTCTTTAGCCTCCCGTAATTTGGAACAGTTTTTCAGTCTTTATCTGTTATGATTTTAGCATTTTTGAAGAGTTCAGGCCATTTATTTTGTAGAATGTCTTTCAATTTGGGTTTGTTCGATGTTTTTTCTTGATAAAGTACAGGTTATACATTTCTCCAGGAATACCACAGAAGTGAAATGGTATCTTAGTGCATCTTATCAGGAAGAAAATGATCCATTACTGGTGATGTTAATTTATAAAAGTGTTTTAAATATGTGATATATACTATTATGAAGATGTTTCATGGAAGCCTTGCTGTAATATGGTTTGAGTTTCCTAGAGGGGAGATTACTTTTTATGTAAAGTTTCTTTTTTTTGTACCACATCCACATTTAACCCACTTCAGATATTCTGTACAACTACATAGTAAGCTTAAGCTTTCACTGAAGCCGTGCTAAGTGCAATCTCTATTCTAGTTGTTATCTTCAAGGAATCTAACATAGAGGCGTGAACAAAAGGATTAAGTCCTGTAAAAGAGTTAGAAATAACGTGTTCAATGTATTAAAAGAGGGAAAAATAAGTCACCCTGGGATGACAGAGGAAGATATCATGTGCAGAGTACTGTATTAATAGTAACAGCAAAATTTATTAAGCAGAGAATGTGTACCAAACCCTGTGTCAGATGTTTTACATGAATTACCTTGTTTAATTTTCACCATGATTCTATGACATATGTACTATTATTATTTCTACTATCACAGATGAGGAAGTGTGAAAACACTGTATTTAGGATCAGAAGTTCTGTATTTAAGTTTTGATCTTTCTACTGTCTGTGTATTAGTTAGAATAGCATTTCCTGAATTGATTCAGTGAGCTATTAATAGATGTTCATTGACAGAAGTATTCCTGATCAACATATGTTTGGGAAATGCTATGTTCTGTATTCCCCAGTGTAGAAAAACAAAAATTAGTAGCCATGTAGCTTTATGTGTCCACCTAGTCTGCAGTATCCTCTGTACTCTATGTTATCCTGTTTTAGTATTTTCATAGTTCTTATCACTGGCTGCAATTATTTTATTTATTTGCTACTTTGTTTATTGACTCCTCTCACTAGAAAGAATGTTGCATGAGAGCAGGGATTTTATTTATCTTGTTCACTGTTGTAACTCCCAAACTCAGATCAGTGTCTGGTATATGGTAGGCATGCAGTAAATTATTTGTTGAATGAAAGAATGAAGGTCTCTGAAATAGCTTCTTATAAAATATCACTTATTTTTTTTAAATATCACTTATGTTAACTTTAATCCAGCATTTTGAAATGTATTTGACCTTAATATTATTTTTATTTGTGGAACACTTAGGGGGACTATCTCAAAAAACATTAATATTCCATGGGACTATTTGAGAAATGCTAGCTTGATCACTTAGTTTACAGTTTCAAAATATAATAGTCCCATTTACTAAATTCAGCATCGTGCTTACTTATTATATAACTATTTGGAGAAAATTAGAGATGCAGAGTTTTTAGTGATTTATATTTCAGGATATACTTGCTGTTTTTTATGTTAATGAAGGAAGAGTTGCCAGGATAATTCACACCAGTGAAAAAGTTTAAATCACTTATTTTTAGTAATAGGATTTATTTAGTTTCTTTGGCAGCAAACTACCATCCTAATTATGTTTTGTATTGGCTAATACAAAAAATATTTTGACTCAAGCAGAGAGTTTAAGCCCAAGGATATATAGTACATAGAGTACTCAGCATGCTCAAGTACTGTATCAATTGTATTAGGTCCTTGTTTGGAAGTAGAGGGGTTTTTTGTTTATTTATTTATTTATTTATTTATTTTTGGCTGTGTTTGGTCTTAGTTTCTGTGCGAGGGCTTTCTCTAGTTGCGGTGGGCGGGCCTCTCACTGTCGTGGCCTCTCTTGTTGCGGAGCACAAGCTCCAGACGCGCAGGCTCAGTAGTTGTGGCTCACGGGCCTAGTTGCTCTGCGGCATGTGGGATCTTCCCAGGCCAGGGCTCGAACCCGTGTCCCCTGCATTGGCAGGCAGATTCTCAACCACTGTACCACCAGTGAAGCCCGGAAGTAGAGTACTTTTTAAAAAGGAAGAGAAAAGGAAAAGGGCAGGCTGAGCTTTTTCAAAAACATAGTGACAAAGAATGGATATGTGACTCTTCAGTTAGGTGTTTTGTTTAGTTAGGTGTTGTGGGCTCTAGTGTCTGCTCTGACCCATAAATAATATGACAAACTTTAGCAATGTGCTTTACTTACCTGTATATTTCTCCCTCTTTTAAATAACCATAGTGATCTGTGTTTCCATCTATAATGGAAGAGGTTTTTTTATTAAAACAAAATCCAGAACACTTCAAGGTTTGCACCAAGCTATAGATGATAATCTCTAGGTAAGGAAGAGTGGTTGGACCACCTGGACTTAAAGTGAGAAAGGGGGACTGCCTGTCTAGTATAGCTTCCTTCCCCATCTGTAGCTTTATCTTTCCAAACTGTTCATTGCTGAAACTTTGGAGTATGTTACCCCTCCCCGCTAGGGAAGCTATATTCCCTTGCATGTTGTAGTACCTATCCTGTGGCCCAGTTAACACCTAAACTGGGGGATGAAGGGATAGAAAATGAATACAGAACTATGGAAACTTTCAGGTGACTGCAAAAGTCATCAACATCAGTGGTGTGTCATTATGATTGAACTAAAGGCTAAATGCAGACAGTAAGAAATTTTACTACTCCACTGTTTATAATGGGAATATCTTTCCTACACAGAACTCACCAAGATTTTCATAAAATGGAGTTTAGAAGGAAGCTTTTCAGTTCAATGACAGTAAGAATTAAAATGAGAAAATCCCACAAATTCAGGAAACTTCTCCTCCGTATCTTTCCACGTGAAAATTGTTCTTATAGAACATCATTTGCTAACATGCAATTTAAAGTTTATGTTTAACAAGGAGTCTACCTCTTATTTCCTTTCTTTACTGTTGTCTTCTCTCTCCACTCCCCTTCCCTTGCCTTATAAATGCATACACAGTAAATATTCTAAGGATAGATTTGTAAAAACTGCTTTGGAAATATGAATACCATTATTTATAAATATAGTAGATTTAAGTGAAAATATAGCTGATTATATAGGAAATAGATTTTCTTTTTATTTTGCTGTATTTAAAACAGCACTGATAAATTGGAGGCTCAAATCCAACCCAGTGCGACCTCACAGAACAATTTCTATGAGAACTGCACAGCATGCTGTTTTGGCTTTTGATGGATTATTTTTCATTTTTTGTTCTTCTGAGTCTCTGCTTAGTCTGTGTAAACTTCAACGTTAAACATAGCTGTAATGTTTATTAGGAACAAAGTTTTTTATAAGCAGTGTTATGTGAGGCCGCCTATTTCAATATTGAATTGTAAAATATGTCATACTTTAGCTCGTGTGGCCTATCCTTTAACTCTGACTCTGTTGATATATTCCAGAGTTGAACAAACCAACTTGTATTTCACTTTTCACTAGTATTTTCATGGATTAGTGATCATTTATAGAGTTATTTTTTGAGGTGCTATGAACTTTGAGGTGTAGCATTCGTATATTTAATATGTATTATATTAATTAAACTTAATCTTTGGAGTTATTTTTAGATCTTTCAATGGAAAGATTAATCATCTTCCTTAAGGATTATAACTTAAGCATTTTTATTTGCGGACATGTTCTTGAAAATAGGAGTTTGAGTTTTCTCAGGTCTGAAGTATGGCTGTTCACTAAAAAGTTACATTTTAAAAATGTTAATTTCATGTTCTATTTACTTTCTTGATGTAACTTTTTATTATTTTATATCATACTCTTCAGTGCTTTAAGACTGTATCTTTTCATTCCTTAAGATAAGCAGTTTGAAGCTAGTATATTTATTATCTTTCTTGTGTTACCTTCGTATAATTAAATGTATTTACGCTATCTGTCATTTTATTAGTCACGTTTGATTGATAGAATTAAACTTCTGGCTTTTAAAAATGAAGAAATCAATATCCCTGTATTCTCCTGTGTAACTCTTTTTCTTTTTTCTGTCCTTTGCCAAATTTTGTTAGTTATATTGTATTAACGTCGTCAGTGGAAATAACATTTTGTATCCTATTTTGGCATCTTAATACCTTCATTTTATTTTATTCTTATAGTTATGTGGTTCAGTAGCTTAGAAGTTTATCATCAGTTATTTTGCCATGGTTTTTCCAGTCTTGTTTGGTTAACTAAATTCTTCCTTTAACAGAGTCCTCTGAAAGGACCCATGGGAATAATGTTCCTTGAGTTCTTGCATGTTCATAATTGAATAATTAATTAAATTAAATTAATGAATTAATTTACTTTTTGGCCGTGCCACACTGCAGCTTGTGGTATCTTAGTTCCTCAACTATGGATTGAACCCAGGCCCTTGGCAGTGAGAGTGCAGGGTCCTAAACACTGGAGTGGTCCTTGGGATGAGGGATGTTTTGCCACATACTTTTTCTTTGATAGGGACTCCGCAGTGTAATGATCTGTTTCTCTAAGCCATACTGTGGAGATCATACAGAGGTGGCTCCTATAAGGAAACTACTGCTATATGAGTACTTCAAAAACGTGAATTGGATAATTACAGAAAGTGGTAGAATTCACTTTTCTAGCTCAGCTATCTAAATCAAACGTTTCTCTTGACTCTGTTGGTGGGGAGACATATGGAAAAATGATAAGGTTTTTGTCTTCTAAGACTTTCATGTGATTGAAAGATGTGTTTTTCTGGATATGATCTCTGATGTCTTATTGCCCATTTGACTTCTTTCTGTCAGAAACAGAGACATGTCATTGGCAACATGTAGAATTAGATTGGGGTACTGACCACAATCTTTCTGTTATATTCCTAACATAATGAATTTTGTCCATTTGGTCATGGTTTTTACCATCAGTATACATCTTTAAGATTGTTAGTCGTTGAGCAGACACGAGGTCCTTTGTAAGAAAGAAGTGTAACTTTTCATTACAGTTTTAGAAAAAATTTTTCTAAGTAGCAATCAAATACTACATTTCAGACTAAGGATTCATGGCCAAGACACATTATAGAAATATATCTGTATATATAGGGAGAGTGGTTTGAAATTATGATATATGTCTTTGATGGGAAAGCCTTACTTTATAACCATTCTGATTATAAAATTTAATTATGCAATAAATAACTGTGGGTAGTCCTACTTACCCAGTGACATTCTTGAAATAATTCTCCATCCTTGCCAGTCACTTTGTTGGAGTAAAAAGTTGAAACTAACATATGCTGTCAGTGGAGTTAGTATAGTACTTTAATAGTTCTCCTGTCCTGGGTATAGGTAGTCTTAGAAAAACATAAAATCTGAGGTGACATAGAATAAATTCAAAACACTAGAAAAAAAAATCACTTGTCATTGCAGTCTAGTTTCTTTTCTAGTGCCACCAGGTGTCAGTGTAACCACAGGACCAAAGAAATACACAGTAGATAAAATGGCTACGAACATTCTTTTTTGCTTTGTGAAAGAGGTAGGGAAAAAAGTTTTATTCAAGTTAGATATACAATGGAAAGATTATTTTCAGTGAATTGTAGAGGAAAATGAAGTGCATAATGGAGAATAGAGTACATGTAGAATTTAAGAAGCATAGATACAGTTAAAAATTCATATATAAATCAAATGTACTAATAGAATACGTAGGTGATCTCTGAGGCCCTCAGAAATCACCAACCTGTTGCTATAACTAGAGGAGATGGACAGCCTGTGGTTAAACTGTTCATTACAGCCTTGCTGACTGTGATGTTTCTCAGTAGAACTACTGTCACAATCTGAGCCTCAAGATGAAAGAGTATATTCTAGCTTATAGATGTAAAACTCAGCTCACTGCAATTTGCATTTGGTACAGAACTTGTCTACGGTAATTCCCTAAAACACATAGTCACATTAGGCATTTTTCCAAAAGAGTATTCAATAGGATAATTACGTTTTAAAAAATCCCTCCTTTAGAAATTTATTGTTTAATGAGTGCTGCATTAAATAATGATCATTGTTTACTATTTTTAGTTAGAGTTTAGTAATCCTAGTTAGATTTATTACTTACATGTATGTATAGCTCTGCCATATTTCTCCCAGATGAGAATCCTATGTTAAGTCCATGTCTTCATGAAATCTTCATGTGGGGCTTGTGACTGCACTCAGTGTGCTACATGCCTCAACTGAGTTTTGATTTTGGTTAGAAGTTATATGTGGGTCAGCAGCTGCTTCTACTTCCTTGATTTCTCCTTTTCAACAATATTTTGTTATTCAGGTTATGTTATCCCAGATTACTTCTTTTTCCCTCTTAAATATAGGAAATGGAAAGATGTGTTTCTTCAAAAATATAAATGTCTCCCTAGAAATTATTGCAGGTAATGATGTTCTCATATCATTTTTACTTTGTTAGACTTTTGATGTTACAGGTTTCTTCAGCACAATAACCTGACCTGT